>NC_064874.1:9096771-9116771 GCF_943734745.1 Anopheles darlingi | reverse complement strand
GACGGTGAAAGCGATTTCAGGGATCTAAGAGAAGGTAGAGAACAAATTGGAATGTAGTTTACAATCAGTGTTCGATATCTAGCGAAAGAAAGTTCGTGCCATCACAACCAGCGATTTTCACGGACTTCTCCACGCGTCCATTATGATCGCGAAATATCGCTCTAGAGTCTAGACCAACGTTGAGGTAACGGCTGCCAAGATGTTGACAATTTTACGCCGCAATTTATGGAAGTTAATGACACCATCGATCGACTGGCAGTATTCGCAGCATTTACCTAGGGCATCACCCGGGAATCACCCATCTTCCTTATTATTGATGTCTACATGCCCTGTGTGAAAAGATGCACCCGGCAGCACCGTGGTTGTCTAGTGAGGAGCGCAATTCGCGTAGGGCCAGGGTCATCGGGACAACCAGGTGTCAATCAAGAACAGCTGTTATTCCTAAGGACCAAGACCAACAGTTTAGGAGAGAGGCAGAAAACGAGTGCCAGAGAGAGACGGGTCAGCGTGCCGATACAGGCATGCAACAAGATGTAACTAATTCAATTTACATTCCATTTGCATTTAATTAGAGCTACGTTGCCCGATGCAAGCACGGGCGATATAGTGTGGACGATGGCGTCGGTTTGCGTGATTCTCAACACTTTATTCGAAATGCCGGTGATAAACTTGTGCTTTTCCGCTTGGTCGATGCCAGCGGTGCGATAGCTGACGATGTCTTACAAGCATGTGACAAAATCGTTTAATACCCAAGCGATCTTAGCCAAGGTGGCTAATAGGGCGAATAAGGTTAACCGAGCCCAGTTTTGGAAATCTTTTGGCTTTCATTTTAAGTGGATGCTGTATGGAAATTCCTAAAGTATTCTTCTAAATTCTACAGCTCCCTTAGACCTCAATCATAATGTCTTTGTAATGTAACAATGGCGCATGGTAACATGTTAGTGTGAACCAATATAAGGTCCAAAGTCACTTATAAATTGATCCTGTTAAGTGTTATTGCATCATAAAGAGGCAAAGCTGTAAAGCTTACAGTACAAGGACTGTCGTTAAACTTCCCGGATTCTTGTTCGCAGTAGAAGAAGGCCGCCACTCTTCCCGCTTTGCATTGCACTATCTGTGATAATTAGTTTTGTCGATTCTCTTCTGTTTCGCCAGCGCCAGTGGAACCTCTCCATCCACATATTTGCTACAGACTCTCTCAATGTCAGACTTGAAATGATAGAATTAAAGTCGAAACGGTGATTTCTGTGTTACAAAAAAACAATAGCACGAGCCCCATCAGGCGACCTTGCATGCTGCTACTCTGCATTTCCTGCTACATAACCGCTGACAGTGCAGTTGTCGATATGGTCGATTGACAATGATGCCGCTGCTTGTCGCTCTCTCACCGCACCGGGAACGCCGGGTTTCAATTCACAATGCCTTTTTTTTTTGCATTCAATTGCTGACGACGAACATGCTGATAGAGCATGCGAGCAAGCGCACGCTGGATATTACAAATTCGCCCTGCCATTCCAGGCGTCCCTGACGGCGCCACGGTGATCACGTCCGACGGGGTGAACGTGTCATCCGACAGGGCTGCATACAGCTTACCATCGGATAAGGATTTCGCTTTTTTAAAGTATTCCAAAATGGAATTTTTAAACAAAAACGAATCAATCTAGAAATACGTGACAGGCTTCAAAAGCCACGATTATCATTCAGTGTCGGCGATGTGCTCAGGGGATGGGAAGGGTCAGCGAATCGCCACGGATCGCAAAAATCCTACTTCTTACGCTCATTAACTCAATGCCGTAACAGCGCTTGTCCACAGAAAGGTGTGATTGATTGCTGCCCGGTCCTCGGGTCAATTGTTTGCCCTCGGTGCGACGGTTTCGACGGATTAGGTGCCAACGAAACGCGGATCGGAAAATATGTCAAAACGATGGTTACCGTGGAATAGTGGTGGGAATGAGGTGCCAACCGGTAGCCCATTACTCATTAGCCGATTGTACTTTATTTTTATCGCACCCGCGGCCGCTACTGCTGTCCGATTTCTGTTGATTCTGCGGCCGCTCGCCCTCACACACTGTCATCTGGGTGACTCACTTCGCAAGATCGAAGGCGGCGAGGTGAGCATGAAGCATCGCGCACGCATCTCATCGCATGCGGAACTCGCTGCTGCATATGACAGATTGTCCGCACCCCGGGTCGTATACGAAACAAACGAGCCCAAATAGAAGTCCCGGTGAAACTAGACCTACCGATAGAGTGCGCTGTGCTTCCGCAGCCGCACACCCGCTTCCTCCGGATCGTCAACGGCGGCGATGTTCGGTGTCGAGTATGCTGAAGTAAGAGGCATCTTGCCAGGCAGGGAGTGAGGCCAATGTTGTCTTTTAGAAACAAAGGATCACTGTGGTTACTGTATTCACTGACTGTGTTGTTGCTTTGTATTGGGCTGCTCTGTGCTAGCGCATACAAAACGTTTCATCCGGAACACTTGATCACATCGGGGAGATCGCTCGCAACAGTGAATTAGAATCCCGGATCGGGGTTAGCACGAGATTGTTCCGACAACAATAAACAACACGACGCACCACATAAACACGCAAAACACACAGGCAACACAAGCTGTTCTCAGTTTCAGGCAGCAGCATCAACAACAGGAGATAAGGAGGATGCGCACACACCGCGCACAGGATGAGAAATGTCACTTTTACTTCTTGTTGATCGTGTTTTCTCTACCAAGCTATACTTTCTCTCTTTCTGTCTCTCTAGCGCTCTGTTTGATGCGCCCCCGTCCGCGTGTGTGTGCCGCTTCACCGTCGAAGGCCGTCAGAATGATGAATGCCCGAACACGGCAACAACCGTGAGAGGTCTACTTTCATCAACAGCAAGCACCAAAAGGGTTAACCAGATGAAAGCATCTCGGTCTCGATCGATCGATCGTCGCTGTTGCTACTCCGGTTAAATGGTCGCACCGAGGGTCGTGCGTAAATACCCGGTCCCTGGTTTCATCAGCCAAAGATATGTAATGGAAAGGCGTGCGAGTGCGAGTGCGTGGCACCACACACCGCGACTCGGTTCGCTGATAAACTAAGCCGCAATGAGTCTCGCTCTAACGCAATAACGTAACTAGATAAAACTAAACGCATGTACAACACACAGAGGCACCGCACACGGCTGTTATACGTTTTCGATTTATGCTGGTGCCGCCACTTCCCCCCTCCCCAAACCTGCTGGCTCATTGGCGATGAGAGAGGTCACATGCGCCACATCGACTGAAACGTTGACGCCGGGCAAGCAATTGGTTCTGATATGTGTGTGCACCCTCAGACTTGTTTAGCACGAGCACGCAAGCCGAGCACATGTCACCGGGGAAATCATCTGGGGATTTAGAAGGGAAGAGCGGAGACGCTTCGTGATAATGTCTCTATTCACCAGCAACAGCCTCCGTTCTAACACAACGAGATGGCCTATACAAGGTCCACCATTCACTGCACGTTCTCACTGCTGTTCACGAATGCTGCTGCTTCAAGTAGCGCGGAGGAGTGCAACGGCCATCGGGACCTACTCCAGCGAGACCGAACCACTGGCTAGTGAGAACCGTTCAAAGGCAGCGCCAGTTGATAACTGAACCCACGGTCCGTCGTCATCAATTGAATTCCCGCGACCGAGTTGAGCGAACACGATCTTCTCGCCAAGAAGTTCGATGCGAAGTGTACAGTTCAACCTGCTACTAGGTTGCTACGGTTGTATGCTCCACACCCGGTCCGTACCCGACTTCGTATGGGCTGGATTCTCCATAGTTTCGATAAGGATTATCTTATCACACGGCCAGCCAGCCGCGTTCGGCATTATCACTGCAAGGGGCCGGTATGTGGTCCCAAAAGTGGCTCTGCATCATCTGTGCTGTGGAGAGGGGTCGGTTTGGTCAACCATTTCCCAAGTTCAGGGGTAGAGCAGGATTCGGTCGACTGGATTTGGTGAAGCGGGTCAACTTGAAGAGTAGTGAAACCATAGCGCTAAATGGTGATAAGCCCTAGTTTAACCCACACGCAGCGTAGCCTTAAAAACACACAAATCATCCTTCGCTGGCCATTTTTGCAACATCATTCAACCCACCGGTTCCCAATGTTTGGGCCCTAAAAGGGGGGTGGAGAAGGTCAGCGAGGGGAAGTGTTTTATTTTCATTTAGCACCGCGATATCGAACCGATAAGACTAATGCTAAAAACGGTCACGTTCGATTTACGACTTCACAAAACAACAACGTCAACGACGATGATCGACCAATTCACAATCTTGGTCTCTCGCCAAGGGATCACTTGTGGGGAAAACTCGTGACTGCTTCGTGTGCTGCGGTCTTGTGATCTTCCATTCGTACAGCGATTATCGTGGTAAGAATGGTAAACTCGTAGCATGTGCAACAACTGAACGATATAGTTAAGATCCATCATTTTGATTTGTGCTACTCATTATCGCAATCGGCGACACCCAGTGGAAAGCAGTTTCTATTATCTAATTCTGCGGTTTCCTGTTGCGACGGAGAGATAACAGGACCGCCAGCTAACGCAACTTTAAGTCTTTCTTCCGGGCCAGCTGTCTACTGGTACACCTGGCAGACAATATTGCCAAAATATGGGTTAACTGATAAGCCGAGGGTACTGTCTTCCTATAACTCACGACCAGACGAGGATCCCTTGGAGACATTTCCACTTGGCTATGTCTGGAGATAAGCAGTTTTTTTTCGAGTAAATTTATGTTTCTCACTGATGCACAAAAGAAATATGTTGCTAAGCCAGGCCACGTTGCAGCAATTATATTATGAAATGAGTAATACTCTGGTAACGGTGATATCTATTGGGGTAGACATTTTGGCCGACATCTAATCAAAATGTTGTATGATTCACTTTGGCACACCGACCATCACACTGATAAGTCTACCATCAACCTCTACCCCTAAACAAAGATGGTTACTCACGCTGGTTGGCTCATAGAGAAATGGCTTTTTGGCTTTGACTCTATAATATGCAAATGATTTTTACTTACTTCGGATCGCTTTTCGTTGTCGAGTGACTAGGGCTGCGTGAGAGCACGTTCAGGTGAGCCGACCCCTCCGGTAGCCCGGTGCTCTCCAAACTGGTGAGAGGCTCTATCGTGGACGATATTGGCAATGGCCTCGTACCCAGTCCCACACTGTTGGCGGATCTGCATGGGAAAAAGAGAGAAAGTAGATACCACTATGTAGCGATTTAACTTTTCAGAATACATTCAAATGGTGCTAGTAGTAGAGACAGCTAATGAACTTCAATTTAAATTGTAAAACTACTTCAGTGTATTTAAAGCAGAAGCGTATTTTAAACAGAAAAAGAAAGACACTATAATGCGTGGAATGATTGACATTACATGTTTTGCGTGCCACAGCAGCACACCCTAGAACCCCGCGCTGACATTGAACTAGACATGGTTTTGATGCATAAATTCGTGCTATTTGAATGGCAAACAGGGACATCTGTGTGACAAAAAAAAAAGGTTGGGTTTCCACCTGGGACATATCTTTAAGCTACAGTGTATTCTACCGGTACCACCGCATGGTTACATTCGCCCAAGTGGCCGTTTGGCCGTGCTAATCGGATTTGCCGTGCTGCTGCTGCACGTGTCAGTGAAGAGAAAAAATAGAACACGCACAATGGCCACCGAACTAGCGTCACAGCTAAGGCACGCTGTTTGATGACTTAGGGTGTGCCGACGAGACGAATATTAGCTACACGTGTTTTACGTGTGCTGGTGCATTAATCTTCGCAAACACGAAGCAATATATCTTTTATGGAAGTAGTTCCACGTCATGTAGAAGTGATATGAAATATGTTATGGCATGTTGTGGGTTAAATGGAAGAATAATAAAGATTCCTGGTGAAGGCAAGTAATTAGCATTTCCAGTCATTGTGAAAGTGCGTCAGGATATCCAACTGCACCTCAGCCAGTTGAAATAGTACGGGAAACAGTAAATGAAATAGTATATCCAATCGTGTTGAACGGCACAACTTTCTATGTCTTTATCGCCCGTTGTACCT
The DNA here is from genome assembly GCF_943734745.1 of Anopheles darlingi. Classification (NCBI taxonomy): domain Eukaryota; kingdom Metazoa; phylum Arthropoda; class Insecta; order Diptera; family Culicidae; genus Anopheles; species Anopheles darlingi. The sequence goes on along the minus strand of NC_064874.1, from coordinate 9,110,717 downwards.
GGACTTTCGGAGCATGATACGCCGCGCCTTGTGCAACCGTTTACCGGCCGGTGAGGACGAGGAGGCCGACGACGTGGAAGACACCTCGGAGGATCCGAGGAGCTTGTTGCTTCGGCGCACCATCGTTGAGCCCGTGCCGGTGCCGTGGTTCATGCTGGCGATACCTTGCACGAAGCACAGCATGATCCTGTCATCCGGTTCGCAATCGTAGCCGTAACAGTAACAGCACCAGCACCCAGCTCAAGCACGGAGCGGTGATACGGAATCGCAAAAAACGGAACGAGTCGTAACACTTCACTCACAGCAAAGCCCTCACAGCAACTCAGCGCCACTCTTTCGCGGGTTTTGTATGGTTCGTAGTACACGACGGACCACCATTCAGAAAGCACTGCTGATCCGTAAATGCTGAAATGGCGTTGTATCCGTCGAGCAGTCACACTCAAAAGGCACTCTATTGGTCTGTAAGCACTGCACTGAATGTTTGGCTCTGGACGCTAGCTGCGAGCATGTTCCTTCCAGCATGGCATGACAGCGAGCACGATCGATCATTCGAACGCCGGCGTTTCATCGAGACCGGGAACTACCTTGATTACGACTAAGTCGCTCCATTCCCTGCTCCTCTCCTTTCTCTGTGGCGTGGTTGAAAAATGACGGAAAGTTATGAAAAAACGAGGGACCAACCCTATAACGTTCTCGTGACATAACGCGAGCAAATGGTCGCCATGTAATTGTCGCTCTAGCACACAGTTCTCCCCCGGAGGGGGTGATGACAAGCATGATGGCCACTACTTGTTGATGTTCCGCATTCTAAACAACCTTGCCGGAACAAGGACCTGTTGGCCCGATGACTACAGCTCATCCCAGAGTACTAGAACATTCCTTTTTTGCTTTCTTTATCGAAACATACTTAGGTGACGACGTCCAGTCCAGAATATGCGGAACGGGGTGCAAGGATTATAACTTATGAATCAGCTTCGTTGAATAATTCACTTGAGTTGGGTTTATGGTTCCGTCGGTTGTTCGTATCCTTTCGGACCTTTCCCTTCATCAATGTATCTGTGAAACATAGTCGGCATCAATACCATGTCAGGGGACTGTCTGAGTAGGCGAGCTGTGACCAGTTGCTAATGCTAGTGGTGCACTAATAATTCATAGGCCAAGCGCAGCAGGCCATAGTCCAATCTGTCAATTCTGCCGATAGCTCGTCCACGTCACACGCTGTACTACACACTCGTTCGTCATTATTCTTTGTGGTACAGCGTGTCATGTCAAGTGTCAAGCAAACAACTCTAGAGGAACCATTGTGGCACCATTTGCATAGATGTATATATGTGTGTTTGTTGTTTATTGCGCGAGGACGAGTGGGCCACAGATGCACAAATGGACAGATGTTGGGGCGCGATAAGCGCAATCAAATTCCTATATTTGTTAGCCTGCCACCGACCCAGGTGGCTAAGGTACTGTACCACGCTTATGGTAGTGGTGGTTGACGTCGGTTGTAAACATACCGCGGCCACGTATCAAACTGCGGCCTCCGCAATCGCATTCTATTACGATCCCGTGGATTGTTTCTCTGTCCCCGTAGGAGGCCGGACAGAGGAACTAGAGTAGGAACAAGAGGCACAATTTCCGCTTCTTATCACATGCGAGGTTCGCAGCATTCTGATAAGGCCACCAGGCAACCAGGTGTGCACGGCGAGCATGGCATCTCGAGTGGATGATACAATGGTTGCTGCAGCTGCACAAAAAAGACATTGACACCATGGAAGCATATACCAGCGATACGATTCCGGAGATATTTGTTAAGACAAGGCGAAACCAATTAGCGCACTCAACTCGACCACGCGACACTCGCAGCAGACAGACAGACGTTAGTGATAGCCCGACCATCTGGAGGTCAGGAGTAGGATGCAAAACAATCCGATTTGGCCGATTTTTAGTCAAAGTAAAGATTACACACACAAAAAACAATCAGCCATAGACGATTGCCAGCCTCGTGCCGGGGTAATTCCATCAGCAACTGTCAACAACAACCACCTATACCACCATACTGGGCTCAAATGTCGGTTGGAAATCTACACCAGAACCATGGAACAGACCAGCGTGTAGAGATTAAACTAGCATTAAGCCTCAGACCGAAGTTCGGCCTCGCAGTGTTCTAACGGCGATGGAACCGCGTTGCGGCCACGTTGATACCCCAGTCGCTGATAACCTCTTCCAACCGTTGCGAATCGTTTTTCCTGCTCCTTTCGGTCCACGGCCTCGAGAATGGCGACTTATGGGCGCGTCGTCTGGCAAAGATGTCGATGACCGGAAGCCGATTGGCATCATTTTTTACGCTGTGTTCTCGGTGTTTTTTGCAAACATTTTGTACGATAGGCGGCCATTCTGACGGCCAGGGAAAGGCTGGCTGGCTCGTTTCCGTCGATGATGGTGGCTGATATCAACAAGAAATCGCACAACAATATTGTTTCGCTCAGCAAGAAGAGTTGAAATAACACACGCACACAAGGTCTACCGGCCAAGTCGTAGCTATGTTTGCAACCCCCTCTTTGCGCCTCGGGGGTCGCTATGATAAACAACATAATCTAGATCGTATCACATCGGTGCTAACACCGATGATGGCATACGTTGCAGACAGTGTGTTGTTAGCATTTCATAACTCCGATATCGGAGCAGTATTCGGGTTCGATAGTGATCGCTTTGACAGCTGCCAACACGTCACGCATCGTTCAACCGCCATAACCCCCGACGCGCCAGAGGCCCCGAGAATCGATCGATCGGTGCCGGTTCGCTTTCTGGATGATTAGATTGAGTTTTCACTAGTTCCTTCGGTTTCGCATTATATCACTGCTTCATACAGCCGATGCGCGTTTCACGTAACACACGTCTACCACATACGCTTATCCAGCTGTCTATCTCACGAAGGCCACCCATTCGAGCGGAGGGAGATTTGTTTTGCTGACGATGCTTATCACTGATATTCCCACCACGCTAAGCCCCGTGATGATAAATATGCATATAAAGGCCGGGAAAAACTGCAGCACGGCAACTGCATCGAGGCTGAATTGGCCACTTCGTGCTCACACCGAAAACCCGGGAACGCGCGCGTTTCCATTTTTCGCACTTCAGCAGCAGCGCCACACACGAGCGCACACTTCCCGCGGGCTTATTTTGGAATTCGAATTCCTTGCGCAAGCACTTTTCACTTGACGAAAACACAGAAAATTCAAACCCCAACCACCCTTAAAAACCGAATTGAATGGCCAGGGAGTGTAGAACGCACACGCGTATCCTTCGACATCCGATGAGTTGACAAGCGGAACAAAACAAACTAACAACAACTGCCGGTGGTGGCGGCAGCTCAAGGAAAGTTGCTGACCCTCGGGTTGCCTAGAGCGCGGATCCCACCTTACCGGTGGGCTGGATGGTACGACAATGGCACGACGAATATCGCCGCCGATCCGACGACCTAGCATACTGGGGCCCGGGTGTTGGCCGGCCTTTGGCTGGCGCCGCTAGCTGGCATGCTGCTGCTGCTACTGCTGCTCGCTGTATTGTGGTGGTAGTGTGCTAGTAGTGTGCTGTTAGTAGTGCGTTTGTGTGGCGCCGAGTTCGTGTATAACGCGAGAGCAACAGTAGCAGCACCAGCAGCAGCAGCAGCTACGAGACAGCCAGCTGGTGTACCATCTCACCCACATGGCCTGGGTGGCACTAGAGTTCACGATCCACCCAGTCGGTCTTCTTCGCTCTCATTATCTTCCATTTTCTCATCATCATTTGCTTTGTCGCAAACAGCAGCAGCAGCAGCACAACCCTGTGGCTTTCATTTACGCATATTTGAATCTCTCGATCGCTCGAGCCACTCATGCTTCGTAGTGCTGTATTTCAACTAAGCAAAGGTACATAAAACGATTGAAGTAAAAAGTAAATATGACATACAATATGCGTCCATTTATGATGTCATCAAATGGCCGGCGGCGCGATTAATTTGTGTGAAAGCAAACGCCCGTTTTTTTTTCCTCGACGTATCACCACATGTGCGGCTCCGGAAAGTGCTCAGAGAGAAAGAGAGAGAGAGAGAGATGCTGGCAGGAAAGTGCTGAGAGAGAAGGAGAATCTTGATGAGATTGTGAACACACAGGCCGCGAAGAATTTCGCACAAAAAAAAAACGGTTTGAACGTTGACAGAACAAGAACACCGAGAGAACGAACAGCGAAACCAATAAAAAAAAAGAAATTGAAAAAATCCTCATTAAATGACGCGAGAGATACGAATGGATGGTGTTGTGGAGCGCGAACCGCGGAGTAAAAAGATGAAGTCACCGTCGTCACGGACCAGCGGTGGCGCGTCCGACCGCGTGGTGGCTGCCCCGTTTTCAGAACCGTTGCGCGAACAAAACCGTCCGGACGACCAGCAGATCTTCTCACATCGCCACAGACAGGTGGTGCGTGCGTGTGTGTGTGGATGTCGAATTGCCCGTAAAAACAGTAACACCGGTCCCGAGGCCGGGCCGGGGATGCAGGACCACGCCACGAGCCGTAATTTGGAGCAACTGGTCAAACAGTGTCACGATCGGCGTACATCGATGACGCGGCGAAGGATGGGGTGGTTTTTTTTTTTTGGCGAGGTTGCGCTGGCATTCTGTTGAGTGCCGGTACCGGTTGGGTTTGATGCGTGAAAAACCGGATACTCGGTCAATTGGTTGGCGAACGCACGCAGACACAATCGTGCAGATGGTTGCCAACTTTTCCCTAATTCGTGTCGACGTCCATTGGAGGAGAGACTTGGAACACATATGCCTGCTGTCCAGTTCTATTAAAATGTAGCTAACGATAGAGTCGAAGCTGGTAGGAAGAGCTAATAATCCGTTAGCGTTACTAAATGAACAAACAAATGTAAAGTCATTCCCAGATTTGTTTGTTAAAAAACAATATGACGGAATTGGCGGCATTTACGTAATTAATATCTCCCTGCACTAACGGTGTTTCTTAAATTGAACAAAAATGCGCCCAATAGACTGTAACTGTCCTGTAAGGGCTTTGGTATTTCGGTCAACGGAAGTATACGATTGAAATTAACATCAAACCAAAGCAGGAGGTTCAGGAGAGTAAAACTGCCAAAAACCGTCCAACCAAGAGCGATGACTCTCGGATCATTAACACCTGGGACTCCTGAATCATATCTGCCAGATTGTGTCATTAGCCCCGATTCGATGATGATTTATAGCACGGATAGCGCGTACTCGAAGATAGCACAATTCATGGATATGATACGGAAAAGCCAAAAGTAGATGGCTCTGACGTTGGCGCCTTTGACGTAAATCCAAACTGACTATCAGCTGTTCAAACTGAACGAAGGCAGGGCACGCGAGGGCTCGCGATTACCAGCAATTGATACCGTGTATCTGAACCATAAAATTAGAAGAAACTTTTAAAGTCATCTTGTGATCACATGCGAAGGTTATCTGGTTCCGAAAGTCGAATCGTCTAAACGGTACTCTTTTCAAAATCATTGGGCAAAAATATTGATACAAGAATTAACACAATTACTATAAGAAGTTTTAATGTAATAACAAGCAGTAGCAGTAGCAAATGTACTAAGCCAAAGAACACTCACTTCAGCTCTACGACTCATAACTCAAGCTCGAGTTGGGTAAACATATTGGATGAGCAACTGTAGTTTCGCACGACCCACCCGGCGCATAGCTTGGACTGGATCGATCAACAAAAACGAAGCCACAAGCATGTAAGACAGACGCGGCGCTACGCTATGAACATTAACCAGGAAGAAGACCCCGTGTGCTGTGTGGCACAGGAAGAAAGGAAATGCTTGGTAGTTGGTTTTGGCGTGAAGCATCATACCATTACACCTGCTATAACCGCGTGTCTGCTTCTGGTTCCACCATTTTTTTCGCACTTTAGTCAATTTAGTGGATGATTTCGCCAGTAGAAGTGGAAGGCGTGGGTAGTTAACGGCGGCAAGAGACGAGGTTCACTTACAGCAGAAGCACCGCAGCACGGGGGCACGAGCAGGAAATGGCGGTATTGCCACTTGGATGTTGGTCGATGGTCCGTGTCGTCTCTATCGAACGTCGAACATCGGCTACATCCACCTGACCGTACCCGCGGCGCGTGGCGTGACGCGGTGTGCCATGGTTTGTCTATTTTTATGCAAAACTCACAAATATTTTTACGCGGCACCAGCAATGAAGTGGCCAGAATCGAATCGGGTGCGGCGCCCGCTTGTTTTTTTGTCCGCACTGTTCTGCATCCCGTTGCGTTGCCCTCGGCGTAAACAGATTGTTTTCCTGTTTTCTTCTACCTTGATTCATCGGGATTTTGCTGAACTAAGTAAACACGTCAGGTGACTCTTGGAATGGGGATTGGGATTGGGGTGGTGTTACTCTCGCATTCCCAAGGTTGCGTTTCGTGTAAATAAAACACTTTCCTCGCTACTTATGCTACGGCACCTTCACGCTGCTACGCTTAAACCGAGGAAGGGGAGTCGTCGAATTCGGACTCCTCCCGGATGTAGAACTGGGAACCGATGCTCATAAGCTTTGGATGTTGCTAAGTGTATGAGCTTCCCTATGGACTGGTGGAAGATTGAAAAGGACGAAACACGAAGTTCCAAATGGGCACCACAGATGGAGGAAGCCGAGAGTCCACGGGGGCACTAGTACAGCGAAAGGTTACACCAAAATCAATCGCTGAATACGAACATCAAGAGGCTCGGTTGGTTGGATACCCTTGACCTGAATTGGGTAGCGGCCCGTGTAGCACCTATGGCCCGAAAGAGGACTGTGGGCGGTGGTGGACGTACTTTTGATTGTTCAGTCATACTTAATATGCTGGGACTAAGGCACAGATCCATCGAATGAAGTATCTGTACTGGGGGGCAGCCGTTTGAAATGTGAGGCCATCAGGAGCTCATTATCATTTTTCAATCCAGATACCTAGGAGGATAGGTTAATGATGTGAAAAAATGAATGCAAGATGAGATGGAGCAATTACGGAGCTCCATGTCTCGTTGACATTGACATGTTTAAGTGGATGCAAACAAAAAGCATTCTGCAGTACTCGTTTCATGATAAATTTAGCAAAAAAAACGATAACTTTTGGTCAAGTTACGGCGGTAGCACATGAGCAGTAACTACATCCTTGGGGCATATTTTAAAAGTTCATTCAAATTACTTTCTTATATAAGTTGTAGACTTAATTTTGTTTAGTATATTGAATTAAAAATATTTTTCATTCGTTTTCGTGGGATTCTGTAAAATATGAATTCCTGGTTCTTCAAATATTTCAAGTATAAAATTGCGTTGAAGATTAGAAAAGGTATGTTGGAGAACACTAAAAATATTTTTAAAGCTCCAAAATCATCCCATCGCTTTTTTGATAGCTATCAAAGTTAAACACTTAATTTTTAAATCTTGTCAGGAAAGAAAGTCGAATGCAATTTCTACAAATTTGTAAGCCTAAATTAATCTGTGTTAAGCGTAAAGCAGTCTACATAGAAAGGTGCAAAACACTAGTGCTGCGCAATGATAATGATACGTGAGAAATTAACATATTGAGAACCTGGAAAACTAAATCAGTATTTCATCGGCTTGGAATTCCCTCAATCTCGCAAAGAATATTTCACATGGGATTTTAATTTTCAATCAGCTCGCAACAGCGCACTAATAACTGATGGGAAGTGATTATCGGCCTACTATTATCTAGATCATGCTTCTGCTTCAACACCCATCTAAAGTTCCAGAAAGCAATAAAACGGTGACCAGCAGGAGGGCACGAAAAGCAATTTAAATCTGAGCTGACACCAGACTCTAGACCAGTAAAGGTCGACACCGCGCGAGATAATGTCTTGATCCATCTAGAAGTGACACAGCAGGCGGCAAAAGGTCAGATTGGCCGGTTTGTGATGGAGATTCGCAGCCCGGATGGAAACAATGCCGCACTTAAGCGGCTTGTCAAGGCAAAAGTGGCAAAAGTGGGCGTCGCGAGTTCCAGAGTAGCAACCTAACCGCGGGTTGTTCCCTGCCCAACGATAACACCACAAGGCATAACGAGCGAGTGCCAACTAGCTTAAAGTGAACTAATCATCCTAGACCGTAGTGGACAGTCCAGTGGTATCGACCAGCTTATGCAATGAGAGTCGCAATGCCAGTTGCGCAACTGATACTTCAAACTGGAATGGGATCCACTATCCTTTACTGAGGGTACATGTCATGGGCAAACGTAATCGGAGTGCATCCTTCCTTGACCCGAATTGTCCGGGTTCGGATTCTAATACAAACATGAAGTTAAAGGCTTGGGGTGTCATACTTACTTGGGTTGCCTGGGACCACCACCACCACCACCAGCAGTAGTAGCACCGATGGCCATCGTCGCCAAGGCGGCGGCGGCGGGTGCCGTCTTCTTGCCCTTCTTTCCGGTTAGATCGTAACTCGTCGAGTCTGAGTGCACACGCCGATGGCGTCCAGCACCTTGCACGCGCAACTCCTGTGCCCGAATGTCGGCGTCCAGATCCTCGTTGAAGATGTCCCCGGTACTGTGGCGTTTGGTCGGTACCTGTTCCGGCAGAAACGCATCCAACACCGGCCGCTTGGGGCTTCGCGTCAACGTAGCGGCATCTTCGTCCAGCTCGTGGACCACATCACTATCGCTCGTACAGGACCGTTCGGTGGCCTTGTGCCGGGTACGCTTCAGAAGGTAGTTAAGGCTCTGGCGGAACGAGTTGCCACGTTTGAACGGTGGCACGGGTGGCACTAGGATTGTGGCCGCCGACGATGGTACCACCAGCAGCACGGTCGGTGATTCGGCTCCGGAGCTACCTTCCGTCAGCGTCTGATCCGTCATGCCACCACGGGTGCCACGTAGGATAACGATCTCTTCCGTGTCACCCTGTCGGTCTTCCTCGGAGTCCTGCTCCAGCACACCGCCACCATTTGGTGTCGTGGGCTTTGACTTCGATAAACCCTTACCGATGCGCAACCGTCGGGCAAAGTGCGTCAAGAACTTGGAGCTCTTCTTGGGTCCCTCGTAGTAGGAGGATGGATCGCTCTGTATCGAGACCATCGCGTACGGCGAAGGGACAACGGGGCAACCTTCACGCAAACACACGCACACTGCGAATTCAGTTCACGTCACTACACGAGAGTACGGTTTAGGCATTCTTAAATCACGGTTCAGCTCCTGCTACGATCCTGCTACGATCACACGGCGTCGATCACTTGGTCTATGCAACGTTCTTCACTGTCTGAGTCGGCCTCGATCGCTGGATCACTGCTGCTAACGGCAGATGGGTAGAAACTAAATAAGAAAACGGCAATGGCAAGCAGGTCTGATACTTCGTGATCGCTTCTAGCTCACCCAGGAAGCGGTTTCCAATTCACAGCATCCAACGTGACACCGAGCGGGGAGTCCCCGCCCGTACACGCTCCCTTATTTTTTTTATCACGCCCCTTGTTTCACGAAAATAAAGATTGTCTGAGACACGACGTCAAAGAACTGTGCTTATCATACGAGACCCTGTTTCGACGAACTGCTTGTTGCAGAATATTTGTTGCGGAACATTTGTACGAGGCGGAACTTTCCTGTCAACCCAAAACCCAGTCGCACGCAAACCGTCAGCTGATCGTACCACCATCAGTGTACTAACCAACACCAGCTCGATCCCACCCTCGAACAACCACCAACAAGCTAGCAAGTCGTCCGGGGAAAGGGGGCGGGCGGGCGGATGGCACCATGCCAACCAAGTAGGAGGTTTTGGTGGGGGGGGGGGGGGGGTGGATCGGTCATTTGCTTGTTTTAATCGTTACGATAACTCTTCCCTCCTTATCTTTCCCCTCCCTTGCACGCTGCTGCTGCTGCTGCTGCTGCTGTGTGTTCCGTCGCGGACGCACACGAGGTTTGCACACTAAATGGGTAAACCGGATGCCGTATGTCCGGTCCGAAACCGGTGGATCGCTGGTTGACATATCCCCAGGCGAAAGGGTGGCAAACATTTAATGAATCCCAGCACACACACACACACACACACACGCGCGAAGGGGTGGCAATAATGCAATACATCAAATGATTGACAGCCTTGCACCGACGTCGATGGCGGTAGCCATCATTGGAAAATCCTGGCACAAAGGGTGGGCTTTCGCTTTGGGAAAATTTCTACCGTCACAGCTGTAGGTCAACGTTACTGTCGAGACGGGGGGTGGTGTTGTTTCTATCTTTCTGTAATCCAAGAAGATTTATGACCCAAGCGATTCAAAGAAATCGGTTATATCTTTTCATACGAACTTAATTACTCATTTAATAGCAAGATACGGTAGTGGTAGAACCCTTACACTCTCTCGGGTTGTGTGTCTTACTGGCGTCTCCACTCTCAGTTTAATTATTGTTACCACTCGATTGTTAAGTCCACTCTAGAACGCACGTGCTGTGACTAACTTCCTTTATAGACTACTCTGTCGAGTATTCTTCCATAAGCCTAAAAGTTGTTCAGTTCAAGACCTAAACTGTATTGTTTATTTGAACAACTCGTCTATGGTTGGAGATCCGTATCTAGGATAAGTGTAATTTCTATTGATCCAAATTGAAAAAAAAAAACTATTCCCATTCTTATAATGTGTTGCTAAACTTTAACTAGGTTTTTCTTACATGGGTTCTGCTTCGGAAATTACTCTGTTTTATTTTCTTTTAATGCGACATCCTTTTACCAATATATATATTCGTAATCCTTTTGATCCCGGGATTCTACCAGGATCTGCATTTTATTATTTTAAAAGCAATGCCACCTCTAAGAAGACTATGCCGCCCGTTTCCACAAATCGCAAAGTCTGCGCTTCTCATCATCAACAACCCCGATGGCGACTGAGATGAAGCTCAGCTAGATTCATTTGAAACGGATCACAAAACAAAGCAATCGATTCGTCGCACGGTTTTCTTTGTCTCCGAAACTTTGCGCCGCCCTTGCTCTCGCATTTGATAAGCCAGAAGGACTGCAATTATGGCCGTATTCTCTTACTGGCATGTGTAGCAGTGGCAGAACAGAAATGGGACAGCGAATTCTTGCCGTTTTGGGATCCCCGGACTATGCTACGTTCATGGATTTAAAATAACTTTCCACGCAGCATCCCCCCCTCGGACGGCCGGACTTTCTGGATGACCTCTGGACGGGGCCCGTGAGGTGAACGATCAACACGAAGCGAAATGAACGCGAAAAAATTGGCACAACGTGCCACGCTCTCTTTCTCTCCTTCTGTCCGTCGCGCCACGGTCGGTCCACGTTTAATCATCTGCTTCCGTTTGGAACCATTTCGCGTCCACTTTCTCCACCAACACCATTCCGCCATTCCACTGGTCAGCACGCACGAACCAGCGGGGCGACAAACCGATGGCACGGGGGGTTTTGTGTGCGTGGAACCAACCCAGGAGCAGACTCCTTCATCTCCGAGTCTAATCCACCCCCTTTTAGTTTCTCTCTCTTTCTCTCTCTCTCTCTTATTGATAATGCTGCGCTGAGCTAAGGAGAGTGTGATATTTATGTCGTGCCTTATGCTGGGATCGCCATCGCCATCCTCGTACGCACTGCTAAAAATACACCAGCTCCATTGCGTCTTTTGATGCTGCTGCTGCTTGATGCACGAAAATAGGACAAATTTTGCGTTTGCATTCGCTGCTTGGAGCATTGCAAAGCGCGGAGGCGGGGTTGAGGGGATTGCAAAATGAACAGCCAGAGGCCAGAGGCCATTAAGGCGAATGTCAGTTCATGTGCGACGCCGCCTCTCAACGGCTAGTGACCTCCAGCGAGCATTGCGTCAAATGTAGATCACCTAACAAGCACTCTTTACACGGACGACGGAGCGTGGAGCCTTTTACTGTCATTCCATCTTTTCTACTGCACAGTAACACGACTCGACTCGTATCCCAATCAGCGAACCACGGAACGCGATGATCTCGTCAAACTACACCGCGAATGCACGATCACTGAACTGTACCTCTACGTTACTCGTCAAGCCCACAGCACACACGCGACGTTACGGACTTTTGGTTTACGACAACCGGAACAACATTGCCAATTTGATTTGACTCTTTCACTTGTGCAAATCGTGCAGATCACTGGTGCGCTGTCAACGCGTCTGCACCGCTCTTCTCTACTCTGGCGATCGTCATACAGCGAAAGGTTGGCAACGACTGTCACACGACAACGACGACGACGACGACGTCGAGTTGCTCGCGACAGCAGCAGTTGGCGCTAGGTAAACATCGACGCGTACCCCAATTGCAGCCCCAACCCAACCCTCCCTGCGAGTGCTTTCCCTTCTGTGGCCACGGCTGGCCGTGCACGTACACGCACCATACACGTATTGGTAGCTCAGCACGTTGCTCCACGCTGTTGAACCCTTTCGTGCGAATACATCTCACGGCGAGGGGGTTCAGTATGCGCCCCACAGAAGCCCCATAACTTAAGGCCTTCCGATCGATTTGAACCTTTTTCTGGCTTTGGCTGCAGCTTCAGCTGTCCATCTTTTAATGGGATTAGAATCAATTTTCCTCTGGAAATACGCTCAAGGGTTATACTGTGTGCTAGTGGCCCCCCAAAGCCAGCAAGCAAAAATCGGGGAGAAGAATTGGCCACTCGGTTTCACTTATACAACGGAGCAATGGCGATGCGTAGCATAAAGATGCCGGCGTACCACCGACCGCGTGTGTGGTGGTGATCCGCCAGAGACGCACGACGCATCTGAACGTTGGTGGTGTTGGTACGCCCCAAAACGCACCCCACTTCGACTTGGTGGTGATGGTGCAGCGCCACCAACAAGTGGCGGAGGCGGCTGTTGGGCAAGATAAGATATTGTTGTTTTAAGCCGCCGATTATTGGCACCCCAGCCCAGATCCTGCAATCGACGCGGCGCGGCGATGCACTATGCACCTGCGAGCGCTTGTTCGGCGTGGTTATGCTCATTGTTGCTAAACCGAGGACTGGGGCACTGGCACCGACTAGAGTGTGACATCCGTGACGGAGCATTCGAAGCAAACTTCCTATTAGTTCCGCGAGCATCAGTCACTTCGCACCATGCTCATGGTTTATGGTTTTTAGTGTGTAAAAAGTCCTCGAAGTCGACTTCACCAGCCGGGGATCGTCCGTGCAGTAATCGATCCCAGATATTCTCTTCGCAGCGAGTCTGTTGGCGAATCTATGTCAAATGCGCCAAAAATAAAAGCTGCATGGCAATCGATCGAACCGCGCAGCCGCCGTGGACTCAAGAGAAGTAAGATCAGATTGGAATCGTGGGGGAGGGTAATGCGGCCAGACATCGATGACAAATGAGCCACAGGTGTGCCCCCGCCGTCAAGATAGCAGAATTGTTGGGTAGGAGTGGCCTTTGGCGGAACACCTGTTCGCGTGGCCGCGTGGCGCAACGGGTCGCTTATCAGCTATAAACTTGACGCGGTGTATTTTCCCCTAGGATCGCCAATTTGGCGAATGTCATTGAAGGCCCGAACGCGACCCCTGAAATCAGCGCAAAATCAGGTGTTCAATACTGGGGATGTTGATTAGGAGTTTACAGGTTACCGTTGATAAGGACCTCGTTATTTTAACTCTAAGATATTTGATCTCGAGCATATGGTCCAGGTGACGGTGCTGGTCTGCTGGACGAAACGTGCTGATAGACGCATGCTATGATGAGTGGAATTAGGAGCCGTAGACGTAAGTATGCTTCTTCCTGTATAACTAGAATTTACTTGACAAAACTTTTTCAAAGTTTTTTCTTTGATGAGATTTTTCATAACCTCGTTTAGAAATACAATGACATGGTAAATGAGAACCCTCTGCAAATGTCAGTGTTTCTAAAGTAGAAGGCATCAGTAAGGTAAAATAGGTACAACATACCTCCGAAATATTTCTCGGCACACCATTGCAATCGATCGTAGCAACG
>NC_064874.1:9089271-9094271 GCF_943734745.1 Anopheles darlingi | reverse complement strand
AACCAAAGATGAATGGTCAATTGGGGGGAAATGGTCAGTTTTTCACAAGATGTTTTTCGAGTTTTTCTTGCATTTTCCTCTGCTTCAATTGTGGTAATTTTCTGTAGCTCGGCAACCACCAGTACGGTTGGAGCATAATTGCCTCACTAATACACAGGGCGAGTGATGTAATGCGCTCTCTCTCTCTCTCTCGCTCGCATGGATTTTTATGTTTTCCTTTGACAGCTGCGCGTTTATCAGGCGAAGTAAACATCGTTCAATTTTCCACCGAGGGGAGGGGGGAGGGTGTTCGTTTTCCACCATTGCACTGCGGCCAATCCTCACGGATAGCATAATACCGTGCTTCTTGTTTGGTAACGACCCAGAAGCATAGGTGGCTGCTTTGATTCGATTTTCCCACCGAAGTCAATCGTCGTAACCACGTTAGCTGCGACTGGAAAAGCGTCATTTACGCGGATCACAGGTGCCCTGGATGGGCAGGCATCGTCACTCACTTGCCGATTAAACGTGTTAAACTTACTTTCCCATCAAGGCTTTGCTTAAACGTTATCACTTTTTGTAGCGCCACGCTCTGCACGTCCGTCTTCCGGCGTCAAAACACATCCGCGTCAGGTTAAGTGAGGTTCTATTCGCGTACCCTTTAAAGCACTGCACTTTACTTAATGTTTCACACCAAAAGCATCCTTATTCTGAGGCTTCTGCGACGTGTACACTCTGAATTTGGCCATTTTGCAGATTTTGCAGGGCTAGCCAAATCTAGCGTCCTTATCCCGGTCACGCCATATCGCCAGACCGGATTCACAAAACACGGAGGGAGTTCTTCTTGTGGGGGAAAAACCGCGACAACCGCGAGAGAGCGACTGTCGCTCTTTCTTTCTCTCTCTGTCTCCCATTTCTCGTCGCGAAATGAGAAACGCGTTTTGCGATGGCCGTGAAAGTTTGAAAATTATGCTGCGATGCTGGGGATGCGATGCTCGCTTATGCGGTAATGTGGGCCCTTGTGTATTATGCAATTTGCTGATTGGAGAGGCCTAGTTTTCGGGGTGGATTCGATTGCAAAATTAACGCTTCAATTTCTTCTTGTGCAAGAACTCGTGAAACGGATTTGCTCAACAGGTACAGGACCTTACTAACCAAACGCTACCAATGGAAGATTTTCATTTCATAGTCCATAAAAAAAATCACACAAAATTATGTCTAAAGTATTTTGATTTATTGAACGGTTTTACAGTAAAATTTCACTACTTCTTAACAACTCGAGCGCATGTGCATTTGTCCTATCGATCACCACTTTGTGTCCATCCTGGGGTCTTTCAGCCACCAGGGCTACGTGCTAGAATCGGTAGAATCATTGGAGGAAGCATAGGCATAGTTCCGTGACACGGGGCGTAGTAAAAACGTAGAAAAATATAAACAGAAGTCCGCTCATCCGCTCTTGCTTCTTCAGCTGCACTGTTGTGACTAGGAACATCGACGATCGATCAAAACGGGGAGGAACGGCTGCCTCAGCCCACTACATTACTGGATACCCAGGAAGGTACTGCACCATTGTGCGTGCCGTGGATCACCGGATGTACGGCGCAGTTCCTCGGCCTGTAGAGCCCGCAGTAGTGGACCATCATCGGCGTCCGCATCGAGACGCGTTATCTTCGACAGTGGCTGTTGAAAGGTTGGACTAGCCTGTGGCTCATTCGTAGCCTTCACCAGCCAGGCCGGCGCAAGGCGTAGCTTCTCGATGAGAAACTTTACCATAAACCTTCGATGGTTGGCCAGTGCCTGCGAGGGACTGTGCAGGGCGCTCAACTCCTCGCACATTCGCAGATCGTAGGCCGCAGCGTTGGCGCAAAAGAGGAACGCTTGCACGTGCAGCTGATTCAGCTGATCTAGGTCTTTGGTAGCGATCGCAGGTAACAGGTAGCAGATCAGATTACGCACCGATAATGATGAATCTTGTGCGTACGGCACACCCGTGCCCGTGAGCGATTCGATAAGACTGCAGAGTGCACCG
The DNA here is from genome assembly GCF_943734745.1 of Anopheles darlingi. Classification (NCBI taxonomy): domain Eukaryota; kingdom Metazoa; phylum Arthropoda; class Insecta; order Diptera; family Culicidae; genus Anopheles; species Anopheles darlingi. The sequence goes on along the minus strand of NC_064874.1, from coordinate 9,092,263 downwards.
TACTTGCGACGCCTCCGTCCAACCATCATAGCACCTTCGTCAGCCTCATCGGCACCACTATCGACGTCCTCCTCTTCATCGTCATCGGCATCGTAGTAGCACTGTTCGAACATCCGCTCGAGCACAAATTGCCGATGGTTGTAGCAGCTGTAATCGTGGATGTGCTTCCGGATGAACTTCTCCGTTTTGTACACCTCGTACCGGAGCAGCTGTGGGTCCTTCATCAGCACCCACTGCCGGTGACTCCAGGCGTGGTAGTTCGTGGTGCTCTTGTCCGCACACTTCTCGCACAGGCTGATCTCGAACGACCAGTCGATCGCATCGCAGCCTGGAAATATAACGTGAAATCATATTAGAAGGAGATGAGGCAAGGCTTGGGCGGTCTGTTTGATGGTCGAGACCAGCCCAGGGGGTGTTAATTTTCTCGCCCGTTATCACTCACTTTGAAACAGGTACAACCAGCGCCGGTATGCGAACGCTTCGTTCGACTTGGGCTTCTTGCTTAACACCAGGGTGGAGAAGTGGAACTCTTTGGAGATATCGAGCCGATTCTTGGCAAACAGCTGTCGGCGTAAGTTCCAGAACGTGGCCACATCCGGATTGATCAGTATAGCACAGTTGAGATACTTGATGATCGGAAGTGCTCCACTGGTACTACCACTACCACTGCCGCTGCTGCTGTTACCGTGGAGTGAGCTTCCGGCTCCGTTACCACCGCTCGTACCACCCATTGAAAGCTTTCCCTTGTCGGTCGCACTCCAACAACCGGAACCACAGCCAGTGGGCAGCGTGTTTGAGTGCAGCAATTCACTGCGGTACCGCAGAATCAACCGATGGGCGTAGGTGTACACGAACGGGACGCACCACGATTGCAGTCCCAGATTATGCTCCACGTGGATTACGGGCGACTTGTTTTGGTTCAGGGGCATCGGTATGATTTCGAAGCCAATCCTGCGGAACGAAACGAAAACGAGAGTTATTGTCACAGTTTGCGATTGGGTTGTTTATCCGGGCTGGAATGCAGGCCGCGCCTTCGCACCGTGGCACCAGCTTAATCAAAATAAATTGCCCGCCACCAATTATGCGGAATTACGTTCAATCAAACGACAACTATGCGGGGTCCGAACGACGCGATGCGCGATCTCCGTCCTCCGGTTGCTACTGCTGCTGCACGATCACGATAGTCTTGATTCTCAAGGCCATATCGGGCAAGTACGATCGAACGGCGGACAAAAAGGTTGAAAAGGGAACTAAGAAAGAAGTACGCGAGATCGTACAAGGACTTGGAAGTTTGCTGCATCGTGTGTATTGCCTTTCTCCTCCTCATCAATGCTCCACGCCGAACCAAAAGCATTCCTCTTTGAACGTCCGTTTAATCGTAGTTTAAATTCATTTGACCTCCCCGTTCGGATCAATGCCACTTGCTGTCTGATGATTGATGCCTGGTTTCGTGCATGATCTACTTTCGACGATCACGTACCCGAAAGACACGATCACGCCATAGGTATTGGGCTATTCGGAGGCACAAAGATCTAGCGTTGTGAGACTACTTACAGCTCAGGATCGCGTACGAATACGGCATCGATCTCGTTGATAATCTTCTCGCAGAATGCAGCATCCTCCTCGTCCTGTCCCATCCTGCACGGCTGTCTGGATAAGCGATCGATCGGGCAAGTGGTCACTCCGTGCTCTGGACCTTCTCTTTTGTCCTTGTCCTCCCGTGGTTTGGGTTTCTTTCTTTGAGCTGATCTGCTAAGGAGCGGTCGTTGTCGTCGTCGTGCGTGGTGTCTCTCGTGCTGCTGCTGCTGCTGCCATGAATTCAAGTCACAACAATGAACCTTGCGCAAGGAATTCGGTTCTCTTTATATACACGCACGATCGAGCGCGGCCGCTATCGCTTCTTCTCGTGGATCGGGCGTTGGAAGCAAGGAAAACAACGACGGGAACGAGATTCATCTGAGAAACCCGCGGATCGTCAACAAGGTGTTTTAAATAGAGGGGTGGCTTCTTGTAGAACAACACCCCGCTTGGATTTTAGAAAAAACTTCAGAGTTTGACAGGCACGGGACTGTTCATGTTTCGGCTTCGGGAACGCTCTTTTCGAAGCTGTTTTTGCATTTCTGTGGTATTATAAATTTTAAAATTCACGAAAAGTGGCACTTTACAAAGAAACGAAAGTTAAATTCACGAAATAGCCACAAAAGTGACCCAAACCCAACTGCCAAAAATTTTAAAATGGCGACCTTTGACGCCACCTTGCCTGCAACTCTTGCGTAACTCGAACAAAATCACAACAAACCGAGCAAACGTCAAACCGAACAATCATCGATCCCGCGAGAGCAAAATTGCGAAATAATTGTGAATCTTTAGTGAATTAAATTACCCATCAGGACCGTTTCCACTTACGCGAACTACTTCTTCGAGCGTCGCGCCGTTCTATGGCATCCAAAATAGTGGCCACGGCTACGGTGCGCGCCGTAAAGAACCGCAAACTGCTGCCCGTCCGAGCGGCTTTATCGCTGGTAAGCTAGGTTTTGTTATTGATCGTGGGGGACCCAGTCGAGTCGTCACATAGAATAATTTGCCCTGGTTCTCTTTCTTGCAGACACCGGCAGCCGTGAACAGGATAAAGCAACTGTTGGATGGGAAAAGTGAATACGTAAGATCATGGAATCATTTGCAGGGAAAGACCCGGGAGCAAAGTGAAAGTAAACCAATTTTTCTTCGATAGATCGGTCTGAAGGTGGGAGTGCGGCAGCGGGGCTGCAACGGACTATCGTACACGCTAGACTATGCATCTGTGAAAGGTGTGCCGAACCGGAGAGAGGATGCGGCATGTTTTCCACGCTGATTATATAAACGATTTCTTTCATTTTTTCAGACAAAATGGACGAGGAGGTTGTTCAGGATGGGGTCAAGGTTTTAATAGACAAGAAGGCTCAACTGTCGCTGTTAGGTTGTTGCCCCAGGATAACATATCGGTTAAGCAACC
>NC_064874.1:9081771-9084271 GCF_943734745.1 Anopheles darlingi | reverse complement strand
GTTATAGTAGTAGTTGGAGAGTAGGAGCAAAAAAGGAAAAAACCAAAAATTATGTAGAATTTACAACAAAAAGAAATGAAAATCTCACCCACAAACAGGGCAAGAGACACATGCGGCCACACATACACACGCAGACACACCGAGCCACGGTCACCGTAACCGAGCGCATGAATAAGGGATTTGTTCTTAGTGTTTGCTGGGCTCTCTGATTTACAGGAAAGTGCGTGCGAGCGTATAAAACAATAGTATTTAAGTAAACGCAGAAACACACGAGAGCAGCGAACTCACGTAGGAGCAGTTCATAATAGCAGCAAGGAAAGGGGACATCCATTAGCTGGAAAGCTTGTGTAGGAAGATAGGGAACGAAGGCGTTTGTTCGTTTTTCTTATCCACCGAATGATAATACCAAACACACACTGCAATTGTGTGCCTCGGATCGATCGTGGATATTTTGCCCCGTAACTGTCTTACTGATTATTCTGCTAGTGGATGCAGCAGCTCCCCGGAGGCTGCCGCTTGTGTGGTGTTAAGTAAGAAACAAGAAATGAATAGTTAAACTGTGCGCTAGTCCCGCAATATTAACGTCTCTGATAGCAATAGGTGATAGACTCAGGGCCGTGGACGCAACGTATGGTGTGTGGTAAGATAAGGTTTTCTAAGGACTTTTTATTCGCTTTTTGTTTTAGTTCGGAATTCATTCTCTTTTTGTTTCATATGTTTTCTTATTTTCCACATTTCGCTTCGCTTCAATATGGTGCCTCATGTGGTGCTAAATCACTATCCAATAGGCCGTGCACGTGTACCCTGTCTCGCGGAGAACTGCTTTGCGCCGCAAGCTATCATAAGACCTCTTATCTTACTAGCAATGCTTAAGTTACACTCGTTGAAGTTCTCTATCTCACTCTCTAGCATTTCAGCACAATTCAGTAAGCGCCGGCACGTGTTTGCTCCACGAATTGTTGCATTCCAGTTCGAGAACATGTGACATGGCACAAGGAGCGCATGTTCTAGAAATGCATGAACAAGGAAGTTAACCGGTGGAACAGAATTAAGGGATGTGTGACCCAATACCGAATCGATGCCAAAAAAAAGGGAAGAATTATTTGATTTTTTTTAAAATAATCTTGACCAGTGGACAGTGTTTCGTTACAAGCTATAAAACTATATCTAACGTTAGAATGTATTGCCACAAAAGGGTCATTTAAGAACTTACTGGTCATGAGGTTGAGCACTGCTCGTTTGGAAAAGTTTCTATGCAACTAATAACGACATCCGCTTCAAGAAACGATCAAGCAGGATGCGTAAGATCCTGACTGCAGCAACATTAAGCAAAGGTTCTAGTTGAGTGGGGGGGAACTCAGATAATGTAGTGTTGCTTCAAACTTCGACCGAACCGGTTCAATTCTCCTTTGCTATGCATTTCTACAAGATCTAGCGCCTGTATACTATTACGAAAAATGACATAATCTCCCAAAAATGAAAGGTCTTCGATAGCATCAAGGACGTACGCACTCGTTCGTGTGTGACTGAACCCCGCGTGGACATGCAATCAAGACTTAAGATATTAAATATTTTTGTAATTTTTATTTTATTTTAAGTGTTTTGCCCTTCTTGGCACTCACTGACCGTCTCGTCGTACCCCTTATATCGTGTAGATCTGTTTGAAAGGCATAATGTAACGAAACTAGCACTCCATCATTACCACCACCACCACCACCAGCAGCAACACCAACACCAATACACAAAATACCCACACAATTTGCATAATGCATTTTAGCTTAGCCAGTTCCGTTCCAACTAGGCGCCTCCATCCATCGATCAGCCCTTTTTCCGAGTAAAGATCAATTAAAAGCATACCCAAAAATCTCTCTAGTAACACCCGCAAGGGATGGAAGGAATAATCAAAGATTTAACTCTCAGAATTTAAAATGAAATACAAGCAACGTAGAGGAAAGATTATGGAATAAACATTGATGGGGGAATGGCGAAGATTGACGTGGGGCTGTTCTAACTGGTTCTTAAAAACAACCAAACCCATTTCAAGGATACATTTTTAATAAGAAACGAAACAAAACTCTCTATATACATGCAACAAGCGAACACACACATGCAAATCATGATTATTTAGAAAACTCTCTATATACAAGCCACAAGCAAACACACACACGCAAATCATGATTATTTAGAAAACGTCTATAACATGCTACGGATAATAAAAAGGTACGATACTCCAGCATTTGGAAGCTCATGAGATGTTCCATGTGGGAATATATCACAATCCAGCGTTTCTTTCTTCTTCCACCTAATAACTAGCATTTCTAATTTACTATGTTCTTGAAACAATTCGTTTTTATTCGGGATTTTTTTTTGGATTCAGCGTTTCTCTCTCTCTCTTTCTTCCTCTTTCCCACTCGGTCCGTTTACAGATAAGTTGACTACTGCTGCGGTATCCATTGTACCGCACGCACAAACACACTATCTCCAATGTCCTCGATTTCTT
>NC_064874.1:9019271-9076771 GCF_943734745.1 Anopheles darlingi | reverse complement strand
TTTGCCGTTGGTACAATGTCCAACCACCGTACGTAGTGGGATCCTCCTCGACGCGAGTTCCTGTTAGTACCGGCGGTACGAGCTGGGGTGGATCGATAGGTGGCATCAACGCGCTACTGAACGCGATTTATCCGATAAGCGGAATGGGAACGAGTGCAACGTCGGGACAACGTCGTCCGGCGGTTGTGGTTCGAGTGGACGATTCAACCGGTACTGGCACCGGTGGCAACGGAGGTTTAGGTGTAACCAGCATTCCTCGTCGGGGTGGAGGTGGTGGTGGTGGGACTGTGGTCGGTGGTGATTACGATCCCAATGCTGGTGAGGATTACTACTACGAAGGTGGTCGTAGGGCATCGGTCGTGGGACCACAGAATTATGGTGATCCCGACGATACTTCCTACGATGATTACAGTGGCTACTATTATGACGACTATGCGGAACCTCGTTCGTACGATTGGCTACCTGCTCCGACATGGCCAGCGACCAGTGTCGGCGGTATCTACGAGCGGTTGTACGGCGCAGGGATGGACGTACCGTCCTTGTGCAGTATCTGCGCCATGATGGGCTAATGCGTTGACCATTGTTGAAAAATTGAATCAAGCAGAATAAATTGGCAAATCCTGGTATGTCATGAAGCATCAAATTTTATTCAAACTTCGCACCGTATGCTGATATTTCGGTCGATCATGTCGCGTTCAAAGATACCACCAGTACTCTACTCTATGGCGTGTTTGCGGACCCTGTGCAGCACGATTTCCGTTGGTCAGCGAGCGTCGGCTAGTGCCGGCCTGGGGATAGAACCGTCTTACACCGGACGGTGCCGAGTTGGAGCGGAAATGACGTGTTACGGCTGTCCGTATGGGAATGCCCCGCTCATCCAGAAAGTACCAGCGGACCAGTCTGTCCGCACGACGCCGTGGCGTTTGATTAGCTGTAGGAGTCGGAGGGAATACCTGTCGCCGGGCGGTAGCACGAGTTCTAGGCGTAGTCGTCGTCGTAGTTGTCGTAGTCGGAATGGTTTCCACCTCAGCACCGTAGTCGGGATAATGTGGTTCTGGATTCGCTGCCGGTGCCGGTACTTCATCGTAGCCCGCCGGTGCGGCTGGATAAGCTGGAGGATCCGTAACCGGGTTATCGGGGTATGCATCATGGTACTGATCCTGGGCATACGTGCTTCCGATGCAATACTGGCGAAGCATGGAACAAGATGAGAGTGAAACGAATCGAACTACTCTGGACATATACTTACTGCAGCGCATAACACCAACAGCTTATTCATGGTTAGCGTACCGTACCTGACTGCAGCGTACTCGTGGACTGTCGTGGGTAAAATGGCACAGTAATGACTTCACTTCAGTTATAACCTCATTTGTGGCCGTTGCGAACCTTCTCCCTAATGATACCGCAGGCTACAGCTGGACCAAACAAACTACACTGCGTAATACTGCGCTTAATTTGTTATTACAATCGAAGAGGAGATTTGCATGACCCCTAAAGTGGTCGATCCAGAATTTCTTTCCGAAATAATTGTTCAGAACAGCCCCAGATTTGCGTTGCTCTCGATTCCGGTGCAGATATCATGTTTATTGTGTTTTTTCTGGTTTACTCAAATTTTTAATGTCAATCTCGAGTCAGGTTCCCTTTCTAAGACACAGCCTCACTTGCCACCAGGTGCTTGCACTCGCCCATGCTCTCTAGTGCTCCTCATATTTCACCGAGGTAGCCTCAAAGGCCAACCGTTGTGCCTCCTGTTCCGCACCGATGCGCGCATGCTCGTTGGCGATCTTCTCGTACAGCGAAAAATGGCGATCCTTTGCCTTGGCCACCGCTACCGTATCCTTGGGTAGAATCGGTTCCTGTGGGAATATCAAAGCGAAGGAATAAATATCGAATTGCAATAGAACTTTCTCGCCTCTGCGTAGAAACACTCACCACCACTCCAACGTGGGCGTTAGCATGCTCTTGGGCGATCTTGGCGTACAGGGCGTAGTGTTTCTGTTCCGCGCGGGCCACCGCTTCGGTCTGCTGCGGTGTCTGGGGTAGATGACTCAGCACTGGGTAGAAACCGTTCTTATCGGCCGTATACTCGACCGTGCGCACCTGATTGCGTGGATCGACGTAGGAGAAGGAACCGCGCACGACACCATTCCCGTCCGATACCTCGCTGTGCGTACGATCGACGTGTCCCGGAGCACGTCCGGCAGTGTACGTGAAGGCGTACGGTTTCGGTGGCGGGGGAAGCGTTGTCACCTCGTACTCGTCCTCCTGTACCAGTATCACCTGTTGCTGGGGCTGATGCGCCTGGCGTGATCGTAGATGGGCCACATCCCGGCGGGAAGCTGCACTGCTGCAGGTTCCACTGGCTAGCAACACGGCAGCCAGGGCTACTAAGATTTGGCACTAAGGAAAGCGAAACCCGGTTACCGTCAGCGTGTACAAGGTCATCCGCAGATCACGGTGCCTGTTACTCACCGAAACTGTTGACTTCAGCATGGTTCAGCGACGTCGTAAAAGGTTTTAGTGCGAAAGAGCGAGAGGGAGCCAAGAATCTGCGAGATGACGCGATCAGATGTCGGAGTGACTGAATTCCCGTCCGTATCCGCCGTGCTGCCGCGTAGTACTGATCGCGGAACCTTTCCAAAGGCCTTCAGGCAGGTTTAGCTGGCTAGCTGGTTAGGCTGGCTGGTAAAGGCACCTGTGGTCGAGCCGTACGGGGATGACGATCGCTGTTCATCCAACAGCAGGGCTAGCGCAACGCCCGCCTTGGTTTGTTTTATGAAATAACCACCCAACGGATCGTGAGGGGCGAATCTACGTCTGTATTTGTAACTGTGCGTGTGTGTGAGCACGCGCTGGCCAGACGTTTCCTTGCTTGCATAATTTCTTAACCAGCGCCAGCCAGCAGTGCCAGTGAATCCGGTTGATCGGCACGGCATGAATATATCGATTGTGTGCGCTGGTGGGGGCAAACCGATCGGTGGCTCGATGAACCAATTGGGCAGATTGCGCGATCGAGCAGTGGCCAAGAGTGGCCAAGGTGCTACGCTAAGAAGCTTCTTCTTCTAAACCTCTTCCATCGTCTCACAAACGCATTGTTTTATCCTCGATTTCCCTGCTCACAATACTAAAACGTTTCATCATGCCATTTGAAATCACCCTCACGATCGCGTGTGCGATCGACTGCTCGAAAAGTGGTTATCGGCTGCTCGAAAAGTGGTTATCGGCTGCTCGAACGAAAGCTCTAATTGTGGCGAGCTTTTGCTTCGATTCCACGATCAGCGCGAGGCACACCACCGGAGGGCACACATACAGCGACGCGGTCACATCTGCATGTCACATGGTCGCGAATGGAACGTTCGTTCGAACCGCAACCATCGGCTACGGCTTGCGTGGTATGCGGCCATGGAGCAATCGAAGTAGTAGTCGGCCGAGTCGAGACGACGGGACCCCAAAAACCCGTTTTCCCCTTCCCCTGTGGACCGCGGAGCCCTCGGAATGCGAGCTATCGGAGGAGCGCCAAGCGAGCAAACGAGCGAGCGAGCGAGCGAACCATTACTGGCCCCCACAAGGCTCATAAAATGTGTCTCAAGACACACCGAGGGGACACACAGACACGCATGCCCAACCAGAAGAGCAGAGACAGAGAGAAACCCGAAGAAACGATCATGACGGAACGGTGCAAAGAGCAAGAGAGAGAGAGAGAGAGAGAGGGAGACCGAGACTCTAAGGTCAGCTACGGCACATCGTCGTACGGTAGGCGCAGCCTTTCCTTCGCCACGGCCTGCTACTCCGAGGGGCCCACTCGCGTCATTCGTCGTACGATCGCCAAGCAGTGCGGTTTCGTTCCCGTGATTCTCAGAGACCTCGGTGCTTAAGCCAAATCCCCGCCAAACTATCGCGATTTTGTGCCCCTTTTTGAACGTCAGACGTCAACGAGTACACAGTAGAGCAGAGTGAAGGGCCTAAGGCCAGTAGCACGTTGCATCGTCGTGCGGTGCTAAAACGAAAGCAAAGGTGAGGGAGAGAGAGAGAGAGAGAGAGCTCCTCCATGCTTGTGCGCTTAGTGTTTTGCCATTTCGGAAAGGAAGGCCCCTACTACGGTGTCGAGTGTAGAAGGAGGGGTGGTCGGGAACAACAACGTAAATATCATCAAAACGGCCATCCGCAACCGCTGCAACCGCTGCTGTGTGTTGTAGCAGGCGGCGCGTGTGTGGAACGGTGTTGCTGCTTCTGGTACATGACGACGAAGACGACGACGACGACGACTACGGCGACGACGACTACGCAACTGTGTTGCTGCTGTTGCACCGGACAAGAGTTACTGTCTTTTGAGGTGGTAAGGGGAAGCGGGGGGAAGGTTGGTTGTGCATTTCAGAATCTCGAGTGCGCCAAGTGGAACCAAAAGCAACCAACCAACCGCAGCTGCTGCTGCTGCTGCCGCTAACTAAGACCATCCGACTTGTTGGTGTCAGTCTTTCGTGTGCGTGTCTGTATCTCTGTGTATGCGTGTGTGTATCTCGGTGTATCATAATAATTGGCTCAAGAATTCCATCCTCATCGCACCCAAAAACCGGCCACCTCCTCCTCCTCCTCCTCCTCCTCCTCCTCCTCCTCCTCCTCCTCCTCCTCCTCCACCGTGTCTCTTCCATCCAAAGAGCCAACAAAAACACGTTTCTGGGTTCCAAATTGTGTAATCTCGCTTGTTTGCTTCATTCTCTTTCATTCTTTCTCTTTTCTGTGTGCCTTCTTCAAATTGCAGTGCGTGTGGTTTTGTGATTATTTGTGTGTGTGTGTGTGTGTGTGTGTGTGTGTGTATCGTCCCTCGAAAAACGTGTCGTCTGTTTTGTGTTTTCTTGCGCAATTCTGTACCATTGCGCGATTGTGCGAAGGAGGGCGCGGGCGCGCTCGCAACCCGTTCTTTCGATTAACGACGACAAGTGGTGTCTACGTCTACTGCCCGTGTGTCCGCGTGTGTGTGTGCGCGTGCGCCTACTGTGTTCTAGAAGCACCCCGGGTCGGAGTTCTGCTGAAGAGAGTGCTTTGGAATAAATTTACGGTTCGGTACGGCTGTGTTGCAGGGCAACGCATCGCCTTCGTGACACTTTTCTGACAATTCTAAGCAGCGCAGGCGTTTCACGTTCGGAATTTTAAGCCCCCTCCCCGGTCCGACGGACGAGAAGGCTCCCTGAGTGGCAGGTGAGATCATAGCCCGCTCGCTACGGCCGAAGCAGAAGAACGATTCAAACGAGCAAGCAAACGGGCAACCGCAACGGTTCCGGAATTTTAAGCAGCTCGTCTAGTGGTGGCGCACGAGAAAGAGCAAGCGAGCGAGCGAGCGATCGATCGAGAGATACACAGAAGGTAGGTATAGGGCGAGGGCCAACGGAGTCAGAGTTTCATCCGCAGTGGATGAGCCACACCAACAACATCTTCTGCTAGAAGCAGCACCACGACTAGCAGCAGGTTGCTGCTCTTCTTGGATTCGTGCACGGGGAACGGGAACACGAAGTCTCTTCTTCAGCCATTCTTACTACGCGAGGCAAGGCACGCGAGGCGACGGCGACGGCTGTGTACGCCATTAACATAGGCCTCATGCCGGGCCTCACCATGCCATGCCATGCCACCAGCATTCGTAACTGTAAAGCGTTTGTTTTGTCGCTCTACACGACCTGGAAGACCCAATTTTGCGGTCACCGTGGTTGTTTGTTGCTGGTGCTACAAGGTGGCTCTCTCTCTCTTGCTCCCTTTCTCTCTGTTTGGTTGGTTCTGTTGGCAGGATGCAGGAGGAGGAGAGGGCGTGCAGCGGACAGAGGCAATCGTTAGATGGCTCTTTAATTGATCTTACACAATTCCGTCTTCTGCATTCGGCGCGAGAGGGCTCCGTTCTTCCTCATTCTTCTTCATTCCCCTTTTCTCTCTTTTTCTCTCTCCATCTCGCTCTGTCCCGGTTTGTCCCGCATTTTTATGCTGACCGCGTCTCGGTCTCGGTCGTCGTCTTAATCTCCTCGGGTTAGCAGCATTGGAATGCCACCACCAACAGCAGCGAAACAGAACCGAAGGGCTCGCTGGTAAGGTGAAATGCGACGACGACGACGACGACGAAAAGACGAAAGACTTCAACGAGCGGTCAGGCGAGGAACAGGCCGGACTGAGCAGAATCCGGAACTCGGCCATCATGGCCATCGTGTGGCAATCGTTAATGATGGTTCAGATGATGATGATAATGATGATGATGATGATGAGTGAAAAATTGCTCTCCACCCTCTCACTCGCTCGTGCTGTCTCTCTCTCCCTCTCTCTTTCCTTGGTACTTCTGCTTCGATTACCTTCAAGCTTGATTGCTCGCCGAAGCAAGCAAGCACAGTGCAATCGGCTCGTCGGGGAGAGGAGAAGGAGGAGGAGGCTTGCGCATCGTAAATCGGACAGCAGAAATCAATTAACTCGATCTCTAGAACATGTGTTGTGGCCTGCTTTCCGCTTATGTAATACAATGTGCCCAACTGCTTGCCCTTCCCTGGCCGAAGCCGAAGACGGGGGCATTCAAGGGCTACTCTTCTTTTCTGTTCCCCTTCTGTTCTTCTTGTTCCTTCCTTGAGCGGACAACCGGAGGCGGAGTGTGGAGCTCTTCTGTGTGAAAAACACACAATCGTAGCTCGCTTACATTGTCCGATTCCGGTGGCACCGGAATTTGTATTTTGAGAACGGAGCGCAAACACAAACAAATGGCCCGGGAATGGTGTATGTTTGTCAAGGCACACAACAGCCTCGACACACACGACCAGCACCAGCACCAGCACCAGCAGCGTCGACAAAGAACGACGCAATGCAATGACATCAGAATGCGGTCTATACACCCGCGCGTAACGCGATTGCAGCACGATCATCATCGAGAACCGGCCCAGCACCTCAGTTCGCGCGAAACACAGCGCGCACGAGTTTTGTTTTTGGACCTGGGGGCGTTGGTTAGCAAAAGATGGTTGCCTGCGCTGCAGGTTCCTCAATCCCCTGCCCGTCATCCCTGCCTTTCTGCTCCTCAAATACTGGCCAATTAATGCGAAAACCCAACCAGGCGGCCCGTGCCGTGAATCGCCGGAAAAGAACGAAAGTTTATAAATCATTTATGAGTCGCCCGGGGCCCCCGGGGGCGTTCGGTGAGCCGTCATCGTAAAACCCCGCGTGTCTTGGGGTTGATTTGTGTTTTTTTTTGCTGCCGATGCTGCTGCTGCTGCTGCTGCTGCGTTGTTTGGTGCGACCTGCGTGTCTTCTAGAAGGTCATTAAAGAAGAATAAGCAATTCTCACCGTGGCATTTGATTCGAAGCGAATCATCAACCAACCAACCAACCAACCCAACCACCGTGGTCGGCTATAATGCTTTCTAGGCAAAATAAGTTCGTTTATTACCGTTCCGTTTCGCTCATTAGTGTAGAAGGAAGGAAAGAAGGCAGGGTGAAGAATAGAGGTGCGAGCGATAGATACAGAATCTGCCTCGGAAGATCGATCTAACAAAACCCCCCAGAACCATCAGACCGGCTTATGATCCGGGCGATCGGGTGGTTCGTTCTTCTTTCTCCCGGTGTTCCCGGTGGAGCTACCAATGCGGCTAGCCAAATTACCGACTACGCTTTGCTCTTATTTGTCGCGTCCAGCGCTGCATGTATGCTCTTCGTCGGTAACGGTATCCCGGTCATTCCCGGTCCCGGTCGGGTTTGAAGGTCCCCGCGGAAGGGTGATGGGCAACAGAAGGTGTTAATAAGGGCAATAAAGTCGGCGCTGGTGCTGAACAGACTGAACAGCGGTACGGTGTAGGGTTTAGCTGAAAGCATTAAAAAGATGCAAAACATCCGAGCGATCGAACCAGCAGATGGTTTGTTGCGCGAGAGAGCGAGTTCTGCTCCCCCCCTCCCACACCCCCCTTAGATCGTCCGCACCTGTGCCGGATCTCATGTGTTGCGGAAACGTTGCGGCGCAACGGGGCATTAAAGGCATTTTTGTGGTTATAGAGAGCCATAGAGGAGCCGTACATGGGAAAGAACATGGGCAAATTTACAACATATTCTTGATGACCGTAGGTCCACGATCTGACTTTATTACCCCGAGCAGACTTAAGAAAAATCTGCCTGCGGATACTGCGTTTCTGACCTTCGCCAATGATATACGATGCGAGGTGTAGGGGAGGAATTTTCTGGCCAATAGAGCTTGGAAGGGAATTTATTCGAGAAGTCTCCAAGTCAGGAACTACCCTGGGATATTTGGAGGAATTCATGATCGTTTGTCTACGTCGGTTTAGCGTGTTTTCGGGATGTTTTTGGTCATAAAACTACATTCTGCTGTCGACCTTATGACACTTTTATGGCATGAAATCGTGGAATCATGCTCAGCACAATGCTATGTAATGATGACCACTTTGTTTTGATGTGTATATTTTAATGTCAATGTCAATGTGAAATGCTAGCGGATAAAGGCTTCTCACGCACGTCATAGAGAAGATCTCTATATCATTCCAACTAGGTAGCTGCAGGCCGTACCTGTGGAGTGGCTACCGATTGCTAAACAGCCAATTATTAGACATTCATTTGCTCAGCAAACCAATAATCATGCCTTATATGTGATATTTTAGAAATCAAAATCAATTCCGGTTGAGTAGGACTTCGGTCAAGAAGAGAAACGGAATTGTTGACCTTCGGGAAAAACTTAATCGTCTGATGCTTTGCTAAATATGTAATTCCAAATTCTGTCAATTCGTTCCGGTATACAAGCATCTTCTTAGTACAAATACTGGAATCGAGATGAACTTATTTTCAGTGCCAGGGCAAAAAAGCACTTGACGAGGAGTTCCCGACATTTGAAGTTCCCGATAAAATCGCGTTGTCCCATTATTTGATCCGGCATGTTCGTTGACGAGCCAGTGTTTCTCTTGCAGCACCGTTTTGTGAGCTCCAAAAAACGGGGTCATAGCAGGCTTTATCATTCCCCCTCCCCCCCCGAGCGATTGTATATTTGTTCGTCTCATTCGCCACACATCGTTTCATCCATCTCGGACCCGCGGTCGTTCTTCCGCCATTGTCCCGCCTCAGCCGTTGTTTGCTTGTTTACTTCCAACCAACTGTGCGAGTCGCTGAGACACGGGTTGACGTCACCCTCATGGTGTCAATGTCTCATGTGATTCGCGCGATTTGCGCCCAGCAAACATACCGGCCTACTGCTGCCACCCGTCATTTCACACATTGGCCAAGCGAGCTTCGATCGAGGATTTGATTTTTTCACCCGTCCCCCCCTTTATTCACGAGGAACCGAGAAAGTGCGATCGATTGATGGCGATGTGCGCGATGTGACAGAGTTTCTCCTTTTTGTACGAAAAATTCGATCACTGGCGGCGGCGACGGCGACGGCGACCAACATTTAGCCACCGCCCCAATAGGTGCCCAATATTCAATAATATCCGGTTCGCCATATCGAATCGCCGCCTCTTTGCCGCCGAAAGATGGTGAAATCGACCGACCGAACTGATTTGATTCCGGGCACAGGAGATGCGTACCGCAACTGGAAACTGGAACAACGGGGGAGAAAAGGGAGTCGGCGCGACGCTCCAGTTTCGATGAGCTTTACCTCACCTCCTCGCCCTCTCTCTCTCTCTCTGGGCTGCTCCCCTGAGGGGCGCCTCTAAATGATCTGTCACAGTCACCCCATTCATTGATGATCCAGCTCCAGTGGATCACCATCTTGGGTCTTGGGGTTGCTGGTGGTGGCCCCGTTTCCCTTACGGAAACCGTCACCGTTCCCCCCAAGGGGAGCGTACCCAGGTTGGCAGGAAAATCCAAGATGGCAGTTGGCCAAATGGTAACCGCCAAAGCGCACACGCGACCCGACTTTGACTTGATGACAATTTAGATTCAGTAATTTAGGGGGGCCATCGTAGGGAGTGATGAGGAAAGGAAGCTTGGGTTGGGAGGGTGGCAGGGAACCAACTTCGGTTAACAATCGCGCTGTTCGTCGGTTTTTTCCAGGTCGGTACGGTTCACAGGGCTTCAAACCTAATTTTTCCGACATCTTTCACAGGTGATAAAGCTCCTCCGACCCGCCCAGGGGTCCAAGATTGGATTAATCCATTACTCTCACCCCCCCCCCCCCCCCCGGGGGGGAGATGGAGCATTTTTTTAGTGTTTGATGGTCGCACAATTACTCCGAGTGCGAGAGAGAGAGAAAGAAGAGAGTGAGCGAGATAAGACCAATAAAAGCGATAACATTCGCGAGCACACCACGCGGCGCTAGTTCGCTCGTTCCCGGGGCCGTAACAATCTTCTCCAATCGAGACCTTAATGGACGACGGTGGACGGACCGCCCGATGCCGCCTGATCCGGGCCATGATCTCGCCCCCGGCCGCCAGGGGGGGCATATGACAGCCAGCTAGTGGGGTGTTGAGAATTGAGGAAAATGTTAATCTCTTTTCTTTTTAATACTCTTAATTCAACATTATTGCTTGGATTGCCTTTGCGAAGAATGGAGGTAGGGAGGGTTTCAGGCGCACGAGCGGTCGAAGGCGCGGCGCGCACACCACCATGGACAGTGGACCGGTTTGCGGGCAGTTTTCCACCCTCGAATGATGATGATTGTTCATATTTCCACGATCTCTTTCGGGCTATGTGTGTGTGTTGGTGTGTTGGTGTGTATGTGGCAATGTGCTTTGTGCTGGAGGCCCAGCTGACGCTGCGGCTGTTTCCACAGTGCAGAGCTCCCGCTTCCCGCTCCTCTCACCGGCCACACACACGGCCAGCACCAGGTTTTCCTTTCTTCATTCCGAACCTCGCACGTTTCGTGGGGTTGGAGCGTTGGTTTTCCTTTTACACACGCCACACGGCGAATCGGTTCCCGGAAGATGGGCCAACGTGTTTGGTTCATTCATTTTATGGCGCATTGGCTGATGCTGCTGCTGCTGCTGGTTGCGCACCTTGACTCGTGTTGCCGTTACAGCCAGAGTACCATGTGCACACTCTCCTCTTCCACCACCAGCACCAGCACCAGCACCATCGCCACGAGCGACTCATTACGATTCCTTCCCTCGAGAGGTGCTCTATAGGGTGTGTGTGTGTATGTGTTTGCTGGTGGTTGTTGTTGGTAGCTTCACCTCCGTCCGCCGTGCCGTGTGCCTTCGTTGTGCACATTTGGGGCCGCCGCGATCGCGATCTCGCGAAACTTTTACTTGCGCACCGCGTTTTCTCTTTTTTCTTTCGCTTTCGATGAGCGTGGTGAGCGAGCAGATGAGAAGCAGTTTTTCGTCGTTCGCGTCGTGTCCGGATAATTTTTCAAACCCATTTTTGCAAACGCGACCCCCCCCCCCCAACCACCACCACCATGTCACACCGGTTGCACTGGTTTTTCCACTGGTACCGCCACCACCCCCCCGCGGCGACAGGGGTTTTTCTCTCTATTGGTCCCTGGTTCTTACTTCCTCTTTATAGACGTAGACATACCGGATACCATATCATGGAGCGGGGAGCTTGATCGCCGATCGCGGGCACCGGAGGGAGCGTTTCTCTGTTTTCATTTTCCATTCTCCTGCTCCGGAACCAGAAAAGGTAGCACAACCAATGCCCAATAAGGGAGGGAAGTCCGCTCCGTCAATTGATCACGACGATCGGCCTGATAGTTCGCGCGTCCAGGCGCAGACGGAGTGGTTTGATCGAAAAAAAAGAAACAGAAAAAGAAACAGAAACAGAAGGAGGAAGGGAAAAGCAGAGAAGCTGCCGGCAAAATACTACCGACCACTTTCTTCCTTGCCGTGCATTATTTCCTTGCAAAAGGCACAGAGCAAAGGCGCACAACAAACCCGGCAAAACAAAACAAAAGGGGTGCCGTGGTGTCGGATGCGGAAACTGGAAGTACTGGTTTCGACGACGACGACGACGACGACTACTACTACTACTACTACTACTACTGGTGCTGGGGCTGGTTGTCAAGCTGACAGCGATCGCTAGGCAGGTTGTGCGGATTTCGCTGCGCCCGATTCCAAACCACTCTGACTGCTGCTGCTGTTGTTGTGCTTGTAGACGGTTGACGCCTTTTTATGGTCCCCTGCTTCTGCGCAAGGCTTTCCTTATAGCGAGTGTGTGTCCCCCCCCGTCCTTTTCTTCCTTCCTTCCCGGTGTCTGTATGTTGATTGTTCGCGCAGATCTTTCACCTTAACCTGCGAAAAGTGACGGAGACAGGTTTACGCCCAGCTCGCAGCACTCGCACTCGCTTACCTTACAATCCACCGTCCACTGTCCACTAGTGTGCGTATATTGCGTTCGAAAGTATCCTTACGAACGAGACTCTCTAGTGTATAGCGGGCTCTGTCTCTCGAGGTGTCTCTCAGCCAGCTATTCGCTCCGGACGCTTATAATTCGCTTTCGCGCAAATTCCACGTCCTACTGCGACCGCAGCGCTCGGCCCGCCCTGCCCGAGGACTGCTACGACGATATGTGGCGACGCAATAGCAACCAGCAGGCGTTGACACGGCGCAGCTTGACCGGCAACGGTTTTGCATTTTTCAAAGGTCACGGTTGGCGGTGGTGCTTTAGCGAAACCAGCGCGCCGACCAGCGCCGAGTAGTCAGTGTCAGGTCAGGTGGTCCCTCTCGGTTGTTTGAATTTTCATACAAGAAAGATAAGAATAGGAGGATGAGGAGCAGTTGGAGGGCCTCGAAGATGGAATGGAAAACTGGAATGATATACGAGAGACGCTAGAAGCGGACGTGAACTAATTTATGCGCCCCGTTTTCGCGTGCCCACACCGCCACCACCACCACCACCATCGTCATCATCATCATCAACGAGGTGACGGTCGCGGGTATCAGTAAATGGGGTCCACTGGCTCGAAAATTCCAATGTCGACTGCGTTAATAAAAGCCGAGGACGCGACCGCCGTTCCCGCAGCGCGCGCAGGAAAGAGAGATCGACTGTCGCCGGGGAGCTTTCCCCGTAGTAGGCCGCGTGCTCAGACCGTCGTCGCTGTCGTCGTCGACGTCGTCGCTACCCCGTTTGGTGACGAATCGGCACAGTTTCGATGCGACATCCATTATGAAGAGGCGGGAATGGGGAAGGGAGGGCGGTGGTGTTTCCTTCCATTTCGACTCATTTGTGGCACTCTGTGGTTTATCTGTGTGTGTGCTTGTGTGTGTGTGTGTGTGTGCGATCAGTTCCGGTCAATAAAACACTCGATCACTCGATCACTTGATCACTCGGAGCAACCTCAATTGGACGACACATCATCATCATCATCATCATCATCATCATCACCATCACCGGGCGACTGTCCGGTGGAGGGAATTGGAATCGAGAAGAAAGTCCGACGTGTAGTGCAAAAAGCGAAAACAGCGAGCAGCTCCCGTGTTTGATGTGCGGAGGTGCGCCCGCCTCGAGAGCTCGAGTAGCGAGTTCCCAGCCACAGGGGAGCCACACCGAGACCGGCGTTACTGGTTTTCACGGGAGATGTCGACGGCGACGGCGACGACGCCCCGAAACCAGATGAGTTGAAAGCGTCCATCTTCTGGCACTTGACTTGACTTGATGGCACCGATGCAGGTTTGCGGGACTTTCTCCTTGTCGCGTCGGCCCTCCCTTGGGTTACACGCTTGCTGGATGAGGACGGTACCGAGCGGACCGATGGGACCCACCCCCCCCCCCCCCCCCCCCCCGGGCAAACCGTTGTTGTGGCCCCTGGAGCGGAACTCAAGACACTTCTTGCTGCTAAGGGCCCGGACTGTTTTGCTGCCGCGTTCCCTTGGATTCACCTGATCCCGGGGAGGAGGAGGAACTTTCATTCTTCGATCGAGTGTCATGCAGCATGCGTTTCGAAGGGTTGGAGACTTTCGCTTGCCGTACTGGAATTGAGGAACCTCCGGTCCCCGATATGGGCGTGTTGGGGAGTAGGGCCCAAGAATCGAGAGGCGGAACTCGCTGGTGAGTTGATGAAGACGATGAAAGTGGCGTGGCAAGGTCTGTTGACACACACAGATACCGACCTTACCGACTCATCTTCACCATCATCATTATTGAGCCCTCTGCAAATTGGAATACCCTCAGCACCTGTAAGTCCGGAGTCGCATTTCAGACGAGGATCCTCAAGTGGCCCTTTTTTTTGGGGGGAACAAAACGTTTCTTCAGCTTCAAGTATATCTGACAGAGCAGGTTGATGAAGTTGATGCCTCTCCTCCGAATCTGAAGAACCACTAGGCAAACAGACAAGGCCGCCTACGGGGCCTCGCCTTTAAGAAGAAGCAGAAGAAGAAAAAGAAGAAGAAGAAGATGCCTCTCGCCATTCGCGCGATTGCATTCCAGCGGCATTCGAAGGCCCCTCACTTCTAGCAGCAGGGGATTGGCACATCAGGAGCTGCGACGAAATATGGCCTCTTGACTATCGACATCTTAATGCGCACGATGGTGTCATCTTTAGTGCGGTTTGCGGTGCGGTGTGGCCACTTCTACTTTCATTCCCAAGCACCGCGATCGTCGTCGTCGGTTGACCCCGATTGGCTCATATAACCTCCGTTCGAATCTCGCGCGCGCCCGGATTGCGGCACGATGTCGATGTCCGTCCGAAGTGTGTTAATGTGTGAGATGCCATCGACTAGCGAGTTGCGCGTCGCGTCGCGCTTAGCTGAGTTCGTGGTTTGGTTTCGCGTGGTCACAAGTTGACGAGTTGGCGGTCTGCATGCATCGGCGCATCAGTCGCCGGTGAAGGGGGGATGCAGGGAGTTTTGCAGGAGGCCCGATCGAGGAGAGGAGCGCACGAAAGGTCACCGGATGTGAAGGTAGTTAATTGGCTGCTGCTCAGTCACACGAAGGGCGCTTCGCAATTCCGTGCCTGAATCCTCGGTCTCATAGGTGTGCTATGAAGGAGGGACCATCAAGTTGGCATTGATCACCAGCCATTACCGTTTGTGTGTTGCGATCGTTAACCGTGGAAACGGTTTTATGCCTTTCGAAGGTTGCTTCAGTGCGGCCACCGTTCGGTACAAGATCCCTGTTGACACCGATCAGTCGGTGTTGCATCGGTGTTTACCTCTGAGGGGTTCCGCTATGCAAAAGTGCCATTCACCTAGCGCCCCGCCAGGGTATTGCTTATTTGTTTTGGGCCTCACCTCTTTTTGGGGGGAAATTGCGGGACCTCAATTGCGTTGTAGCGAGCGCAATCCCGGTTCCGGAGAAGAACAATCTGTTTTCCCCGATTCCAATCAGTGCGTACAAGCGTTAGCGTTAGCGCAGTAGTAGTAGTAGTAGGCTGCGTATAGCAGTAGGTCACGTAACCTATTTGGCTGGTGACTTGGATCCAAAATACCATCCGGGCCCTCGATCCTCTGCCGAGAGCTACTCGGTTTGCTTGGATTTATTTGGGGTTTTCCAATGGTTCCTGCTTGCCACTGCTTGCCAAAAGAAGCCACTTTCTGAAGAAGCCGAACCGAGAGATGGCGTCTTTTGATTAGGTTTTTTGCTTGTTTTTCCCCTTTCCATCGCACCCTTCCTCCCTGTCTCGTCGTGGTGTGGTAGTTAATGAGTTTTCCCCCCTTAGCGCACACACACACACACACAGTACAGCGCCGTACGTCCCTTCCGACTTGTTCCGGACGTTTCCTCATTTCGATGGTGGGGTTTGCGCGGCGCGGAATCGATTAGGGAAAGAATTGAATTTTCACACCTGGCCAACGCCGGGCATTCCGGGGAAAGCTGTGTGAGCTGGGCTACCCGGGGACTGGGTTGTGTTGTTTTGAGGAGGGGGAGGGGGCTAGGGAAGGGAGTTTGTGTTTTCTCAGCCTCGGCCTCTGTCTTCACTCAGCCAACGCCAGTGGCCTTCAGGCGGGATTAGTTCTCAATTTCTGCCAGGGGGCCGGACCTGAACGAAAAAAAAAAACATTGAAACTGACTGACTGACGCATGAGACGGAACTGGCGGGCCTATCCGAATGTAATAAAAGTTTCTTTTTTGTTACTTCTCAGCTGAAAGGTTATATACGAGGAGGAGGAGGGCGCCTTACTGGTATTTGGTAGTTGGAGGTGTGGACAATCGAGATTCGAAATTTCGGTTCGGCCGTCGTCTTAGCCTGTGTTGGCATTTATGGTGGATGCTGTTTCAAAGAGTTTCAGTTCGTTAGATCACGCTCGTTGCCTTGTGCTTTGTACCGACAGTTAAGGAAGTCGATATATGAATCAAATCTCAGACATTCCGATACAATGATTGAATACTGTTGTTGTTCTGTGCATTATCTACTTTAGGTCTGGGGTATTTGGTCTGCAAATGAAGCTATATTTTAATGTGAAGCTTTTAGTAATTTGCTATTTGAGATAGAGTCTACCATAACCTACAGGAAAAATCGTTTCGATTCTTACTGTTAAAGACGATTCTGATCTGGAATAAACAAAAAATACATACGATATGTCCTGTATTAAACACATGACAAAAGTATTATTCCTATAATCAGTCGTCCAATGGAAAGTACTTTTCATATCAGTAAATGCTCTCCAAGAATCTCTACCGAAAAGATTGAGCGATTTACTTAAAGCGGTTTACATTTTACATAAAACATGAATTTTGTATGCATCTCATATCTATTTTGACTATAGTTTTTAGTGGAATTCAATAGCTAATGAACCATTTTTACTTGCACTACATAATCTACCTTTTTTAACATGTATTGTTGCTTTTAATTTTATCCAAACCATATCATTGGTACCCGGTTTGTTTGGGGCAATAAAAACCTTTTTATTTCTTCTGAGGTTTATGCCATGTGCTTGGAATAGCAAAAAAGCCTTCAGAAAAACCTCTTCTGCGGTTGACATTTCGTTAATTAGTTTCTGACAACATAATGGCAACGTTTCCATCTCCACGATCTGCTAAAATTAGCACTTGATCTGCTCTCTCCACATGAGTTACACCCCAAGGTCACCCTACCGGGAAGGGGCACCATATTTCGATATTTGTTTTCCAAGAACTGTTTATCACATCGGGATTCGTTATCGAATCGGTTTTATTACATTCGTGGATCATGTTCCGCACGCACCAAAACGCACACCACATCTTCTCGTCCACGTAGGTTTTTGTCCATTTTCTCACGTAGACGAATGGGGCGCGCTCTAATCGCTCTACGCTCCGTGCACTCCCAGCCCTTGTGTACGCGCTGCCGCGTGCTTCCCTATCGCGGTGAAGCGAATCTTCACCGCACGGGGACGGACCCTCCACGTGGCACCGTGGGCGCGGGGCCGGCCGGGAGTTTGTTGGCAACTCAATTAGCACGTTTTGCGTGCGTCGGCATCTCAATTAGCATCTCTCTCATGTGACGTGCCGGCGATAAGGTGATCGTGCGATGCACTCTGTGCCCGGTACACATGGCCTGGCACGGTTATCTTCCGGTGGACGTGTGCTGGCCGGAAATGTGCGGTGATAAGCCAGCTTGCGCATGTCGAGCGATCAATCGTGATTGTGATCGCACTGGGAGGGCCGGTACCAAGGTGATCATATCGTCCTGTGGCGCTGGATGATGGCCTCTCATCCTCCGGAGTGGCGCGTGACCCGTAAACCGTGGTGGTTAACGTTCCGTGATTATTGAAATTATCTTCACGAGCCGCGTGTAGTTCATCGGCTTGTTGTTGGCTACTGTCTGGTTTGTTTTGGTGGCGCAGCGCAGCGTGAGAGGAAGCGAAGGTGTGAGGGGTACGTAAATCGTGCCGCGTGATGTGATGCCGCATGGCCGCATTGAAGGCGTTTGGCGTTTGTTGGCCACGCCGGTGAATGGCGAAAGGGCCACGGAACGGGCACCATCATCACAAAACACCACCAACGATTGCCACAATACCGATCGCTGGCGACGGCGATTGGCTTCGAATTGGTGGTGGAAACCTTGAATTCAACCGCGATCTACCGACAACCGACGACGACGACGACGACGACGACGACGACGTCGAACACTCGAATAAGGCTTTTAGGCATTAGGTGGTTGGTTCTTTTGTTGGCATCCAGCACTCCCCCTTCCCTCAGTCCAGTCACGCAAACACACACACGTACACCATTAGACGAATTTGAAATGAATTTTTGCGCGAAAAGCGTTCGAAATCGTGAGAACGACCCTCTACTCGACGTTTTGGAAGGCGAATGGTGGCGGTGGGAGAGGAAGGGGATGGGGTGCACCCATTCAAAAAGTGGGTCCCCCCCCCCCCATCCCTCGCAGCCGGAGGAGGTGTGTTTCAGTTTCTAAACACATTACTACCACCACAACGATCACCAAGCTCGATTTTCATCGCCAGAAGGCTTTTTTCGGTGTTTCCTTTGGAATATGGGAATTGCGTTTGCATCCCCGGGGAACCCATCTTGCGGTAGTGGTGGTGGTGGTGGTGGTGGTGTGGACCGGCAGGCCGGCGTATGCAATTTGCTGCCGCATGATTGGAATGGGCCCCCCCAGGGGGAATCGAAGCAGCAGCAGCAGCAGCAGGATTTCTCTTGGAACTACTTTATTCCTTTTCCTTTCTCTCTCTCTTTTTCGGTCTCTCTTTCTCTGCCTCTCTCTCTCTATCTCGTCTCAACTCACACACGCACACGCATACGCCTTTCCTGTGTTGGGCACAGAACTGGTTCCGTTCGCCGCGTCCAGCGCAGTGCCTTGAACGCTACCTTGAAATATGTGAATCCGATCGCGACCGAGACAATGACGCCAAGGATACGCAGGTCCGACAGCGAAAATACTACTACTGCTAATAATAATAATAATAAGCTCGATGCAAATCGTTCTTGCCTGCGAATGAACGCCGTTCATGCTGTTCTTCTGGACTGGTTACGCAGCCCCCCCGCAGCCGGTAATGGAACCATAAATGGTTGGCATCGTTTAGTCGAGGAGAGGGATTTTAATCGCTTCGCCCCCGGCCCCGGAGGTCAGTGCAGTGCTGGTGCCGAGAGAGAGAGACGTGTATGCAACACGCAGCAGCAGTAACAACAGGCCTTCATGGTACTAAGAACATTTGTCTGCGCCATAAGGCTTCAGGCTTCCTCCTTCATGTGTGTGTCTAGAGCGCCTGCACGACATTGGCTCGCTCCACACGTGTGTGTGAGAGAGAGAGAGAGGTCCAAAAGGTCCCAAAGGCTGCTCGTAACCTTCTGGTATAGCCACATCATACGTGTACACGTAGCTGATCATTAACGACTGCGATTGGGGCGAACCCTGAAGTTAAAAAAAAAAGATGCTGACGACGAGTCCTTCGCACAAAGGGGGGGAAAAATTAAGACACAATTACAGGGTTTATGGAATGTGTAAATTACAGCTCAGCTCACTAATCGAATTTGCTTCCCCTCTCTCTCCTTCTCCCTCTCTCTCTCTGGTGCTGATGGCGTGAGCGGTGGTTTGATTTTGACATTTTATGAAATCACATTTCCAAGAAGAGATGAAATCGGTTTGACATCAAGCAGCAGCCTACTCTGCTACTACCCTCGGCCTACTCTGAGCCGTCGCTATGAGATTTCTACCGCTTTGCTGCGGTTATAACCGATTGCAGTCGAACCCCTTTGTGGGAGCGAGCGAACGACTCCGAGGAACCGAACCGGAGGACGTCTTTTCCGGGCCACCCGCTCGCCTCGATGCTGCTGGCAGCATTCTCGTTCTCATGCTTTGCATACCGCGTGTGTTGCATAGGTTATGTGTGCATATTTCGCTTATGCTGCTGCTCCCTCGCCGTAGGGGGTGCGATCATAAGATATTTCAATAATTTGCTCACTACCAACACACACACACACGCCGTGCCGGGCCTTCTTGCTGGGGTGGGCCGTGGAGCATTCCAGCGGCATACCTCTTCATCTCATGCCCCTTCACTACGCGATCTTTTCACGTTGATTGCGTGGCGCTTGCCGCATGATGGCGGTTGTTGTTCCTGGCTTGCCTTCCATGTTGTCGCTACCTCTTCCTCTCTCTCCCTCTCTCGCACCTCTAATATGACTTTGTGGTCTTCGGGGCACTAATGTGATGCAGCCGCGAGATAATGGAGGACGGAGAAACAGAGCGAGCGAGGGAGCGAAAGAAGAAAAAAAATGGTAACACAACAATAACGGCGCGAGGGAATGCACCACAAACCACGTACCAGCCCGGCGCCACCAAATAGATCGACGAGCATGAGATTTAGCGAGCCCCTGGTGGCAGCTGTAACGCGCGCCCAGACCCGCCATATTAGCTGGCCAGAGGGCACACGAGAGAGAGAGAGAGTGCATGCTGTGTATGCTGTGCCCTTCCCGTTCCCTCAGATTGATATCTGTAATTAAGTGCCCTCTCAGCTGAAGCAATAGGCAACCTACCAGATCGAGATCATTAGAAGGAGTATCGGGGAGGGGGGGTGAGCGCTCAAGAGAGAGACACAGGCAGGGTGAAGTGGCACAAGACACTTGAGAGAGAGAGGGAAGCACAAAATCAAGATCACAACACTCAAGGCGAATTCGCTCGACAATTCCCGCGCGAAAAAATAGCTCTTTCGCACAGACCGAAACCGAATTGGGCCCTTGCCTTCTGTGTGTGTGTCCCTGAACGGATGGCCATGATATGCTCGCGCGGTGTGTGCGGAGTGTGCTCGAGCAGCGACAGCGAACACAATCAAACACACCAGCGAACAACGGTGGTCTTGGGAACGCCAAATGCCGATGCCGGCATGCGCGATGCCATTGTGCACTTAGAACAGATCAAATCGAGCAGAAATCCGATTCCAATCTCGCGGTTGCGCCGGCCGTGAGTTGTGGGCCGCGTCCGGAAACCCGGTCCCCGAACCAGCGGGTTGGTTCCACCACCATTATGCTGCCACATTCTCAAGGGAGAACTCCCGGGGGTTGACACTACTGTCTACATCTTACACGCTGCCGCACGATATGGTCCAGCAGGTTGGAAAGAACCGGTCCGTAACCGACTCTCTACACGGGAGCGCAAGTCGCGAGAGATCTATCATTTAATTGTCAATTCTATCATTTAACTGTCAAATCCATACAAATCGGACCGACTCTCTACACGGGAGCGCAAGTCGTGAGAGATCTATCATTTAATTGTCAATTCTATCATTTAACTGTCAAATCCATACAAATCGGAGGCGAGAGATCTCTCGCTCGTGTAGAGGGTGAAAACTTTGAAAGAATTGAGCAACCAGCGCAAGAAAATAACTGCTCATAAAAAAAATCAAGCAAGCTGTTGTTTCAAGTGAGCGCGGTAGCTAGGCCAACAAGACGATGACGTTTGGATGAGAGTTTTGAAAGTTTTGAAAGGATAGCTCAGTTTGAGCAAATCTCTCAAAACTTTCGCGAAAGAATCTGCGCTCCCGTGTAGAGAGGCGGGGAGGCGAGAGATCTCTCGCTCGTGTAGAGGGTGAAAACTTTGAAAGAATTGAGCAACCAGCGCAAGAAAATAACTGCTCATAAAAAAAATCAAGCAAGCTGTCGTTTCAAGTGAGCGCGGTAGCTAGGTCACCAAGACGATGACGTTTGGATGAGAGTTTTGAAAGTTTTGAAAGGATAGCTCAGTTTGAGCAAATCTCTCAAAACTTTCGCGAAAGAATCTGCGCTCCCGTCTAGAGAGGCGGTAAGGTTGTGATCTGGTGCGTGACCTCGGCCCTGGTTTCACGCCCCGGCTAATTGCGCTCTGTGCGATGCACATGCAATGCGGGATGGCGGGGAGCGGGTCCAATTAGCGACACTCCGGCACACTACGATGACGTTTGTGTTTCTTTGGAAACCATTTCAAGATCTAAGTAGACGCTGGCTTGTTCTGTCATTCAACGTAATCAATCTAACCTCATCTGATGTTTCCGCTTCCTTGTTTCCGTTTCAGATAATGTACGATAAGCTCGCGGTCGTCGTCGATTGCAGCAACTGAGTTGAGGCTGAGCCAGTGGCGACAGAGCGGAGCGGGTTAGAGTAAGACCGGCGTAGACCGGTGCCACCAGGTCAGGCATGGCGCTGCGACTACGGAAGGATGTCCAGAAGGCATCGTACTACGTTTGGTTTTTGGGTGCCCAGGAAGCGAAGGCCCTGCGTGGCACACGCACCCTGCTGCCCATGATACCGCGCATGGTGGAGAAGTCCAAGGAGCAGGAACCACTCAAAGTGACGCTGCAGGTTTCCCACAAAGGATTAAAGATCGTTCAGGTAAGGTGCTGGTTCGTAGTAGAGGAACTATGCAATTGGGACGGTGGTCAAACTACATCTACTACAACTACTTTCCTTCTCTTTCTCATACACACAACAACAGGGTTCGGCAAAGCACTTTATACCGCACGGTGCAATCACCTGCTCGGTGCAGACGGAAGACATCGTCGCCTGTACGCTGCTGCTGTACAATCCGGCCACCAAATGTCCGCTGCACGTGCACGCCTACCGGTGCGACTCGGAGCTGACCGCCCAAGCCCTCCACGATCAGCTGCAGATACTGATCAACAGACCAGAAAATCAGAAACGCTACACCGAGCTGGAGACACGGTAAGTGCCGGTGCCGACGTCGAGCCAGCGCCATTCAGAATCGATCGGGGATCGGGAGCAGGAACAACAGGTCAATTGGTTCTGGCTAGCACGGGGGGGGGGGGGGGGGGGGGGGTACGTCGGACGTCTTAGACCACGGAACGAATGACCATCAGATCTAGGCGAACTGGAGCGTATGATCGATTTTACGTTAGCTGGCTTTGGCACTCACTCCCCCGGTGCCCAGTACTGTCAGTGGTTGCGCCCTTTTATGTTTTGGGCACCGACAGGCTACCGGAAGCCAGCCGCAGACAACGTAACCGTACCTTTGCGCCGCGTTGCGTGTGGCGTAACGAAGTGTCCCGTTATGTGCGCGCGGGGGTCTCCCGGGGCGAGATGCCCGGTTGAAATCGGTTTGGTATCGGTCTTCATTCACGCGCAGTGGTCCACCTGCTAGGTTTCTCCCCCCCCCCCCCCTCTTCCCTTGCCATTGACGGGGTCTTATCTGGAGTCTGGTGTTTGGAATTTAGAGCTAATATTCCAGGTTTCAATATGTTGTATGTGGTCCGATGGCACTTGGAGCTGGTGCTCGCAACGTGCTAACGGTGCTCCAAATTATTCTCCCCGTAATTGCTTCTCCACATGCTAGCGATCTCATCGATTTTCGGAACATTTCGGAAGCGAATTTCTGTGGATTTGTAGCAGTCGCACATGCCCTTCACTCACCCGTAGCCTGTGGCTCCGATTAGGGTAATAATATCTCTCCCTGAATGCATTCTCGGCCCAGAATCCAGGCCACGGCCCTGCCGATCGATGATTGATAACCGCAGCACCTGAAACGTTCCAGATCCAAAATCCCCCAAATCGACATCATTACAGCTTTGAAGCGCTTTCTAGCATCTCCCAGATACACACCATCACTCGTTAGTGTTGCTGACGGGATCAAGACAAGACGACTTGATTGCGTAATACACAAAGTACTACTGCCGCAGCAGCAGCAGTACACCTTACTGTCCCCCCGGATAGGGGTAGCGCACTATTAGCGCATATAGCGCAAGGTGTACCTGTGCCTGTGCCAAACGCTAATGAGAGAGGCCAGCATGAGACGGCCAGCAGCCAGTAACGCTCGGCGCGACGTTACGCGCGTCCAGGTCCAGGTTTGTCCGCGCGCGCACACACCCGAAACCTCGCGAAGTCGAAAAGAGCCGCGATTTCGTGGTGAGCGTAATTAAAAATGCTAAAACGCATGAATTAGTGCCGCGGAACACTTTCGCGGTGCTGGTGCTGGTTGGTGGTTGGTGGTTGGTGGTTTGGCGATCGGAGTAGAAGAAGGCGGGGGGACGACGTAAAATCGTAGCAAATTGTGCACGAAATTGAGCAAAACTGCGTCGAAATTTCGCAGAAAACGCACCCGGGAGACGGTGAAACTCCGCGAGCAGCGGGAAGGAGAAAGAGAAGAAAGCCACCAAATGTACCGCCAGATTGACCGCCTTTTCTGGCGGACTCCAAGAGCCTGCGTATTCAACGGACGTTTATGACGTTTACACGTTCAGTTAAAGGCATTCCGCCATGAGCCGCAAAAGGCGCAGCTTTACTGTTTTAGGCGGCCTAACGCTCGATCTCTTACTCGTTTTTTTTTTTGGGCAATCATCGTTCCCATCACTCGGCGATACCCCCCCACACACACACACACACACCTCTTGCCGTGATGATGCATCTCGCTGTAATCTGATTGCAATTCACTTTAGCTTTAGCTGCTGCCCGCACATACTGTCCGCCGTGGACCGTGGAGCCGTCCCAGGCAGCTCTATATATCCCGCGTCTACAAATGGAGACGGACGGAGCGAGCGGTTATGAAACCTGGCAGAACGTGGTGGTGGCCCGGTTTGGCTAGGCGCATTATGTTGCGCCGCGCACTTCGTCGCCGCGCCATTTGTTATGCTCGTTGATGGAAACACTTACCCACCCCCTTCCCAACCCCCCGCGTCCCGGTGGTTTTGATGGTCCAAAACGGTCGGGTTCCACCGGTTGCAAACGGCAACTTTCGAGCTATCGAGGCACTTGCTGTCCATAGAGCCGTACCTCTCCGCAGTCCAATTACGCCGCCAGTGAAGAGGGTTGGTGTTTTTTTTTGTCTAATTACCGGTCAGTGACAGGCCGCTCCCATTGCGGTGCCGTTCCTAGCGGAGACCAGTTAGGACTACGTAAGCGAATGTGCGCTTTTTAGTGCTACTGGTTCTTGGCGCCCCGGAGAGTTAGATACCGGACCGTCCCCAGGCCAAGGCGTGTGGCGGCATAGTAGGCATCCTTTAGCAGATTCGCAGCAGACGGTGACCGAGTTCAGGTTGGCGACATGTGCTGCGAGAGGTCTGTCTGTAACGTGGTGGTCAAAACATTCCGTAGCATTCCATCCTAATGCCTAACACGGTCTGGGCTGTTCGGTTTATCATTACATCATCGTCACCAGATTGCTGATCGCCCAAGCGAGTGTGATCAACGACAGTAGCAGCAGCAGCAGCACCACCACCATCACCACCACTATGCACTGCTACTATGCTAGATGCTCTGCGGGCGACTCCTTGGGGCGACAGGTTTATCTAGGTAAAAATGGACTTTACGATCGAATCGATCGGTCAATCGATAGATGAATCTTTTCGGGATGGTCTCCTGGCCGGTCGGTCGGTTTGTGGAGCCCGAGATGCCTTGGCAACGACGCGGCCCATTGCGCAATCGTGCGCATCGACATCGGTTGATTGGCTTTTTGGGGAGGGGACGAGACCAGAGACACGCCATCAAACGCGGGGGCACGGTGTCACTGTGTGAGCATCGTGTGATTTACGTAATGGTTTTGTTTGCTATCGCTGGGTCGCTTGCCTGATACTAATCGAGGCCAGACACCCCCCTCGGGGCAGGGTGTAAGTCTGTTTGGAGCCCACCGACCTCGTCGTCTGTCATCGGAATCGGATTCTACTGCTTCGGCAGCTTTTGACATCGATTCGCTAATCAATGCCAAATGGAATGTTTGATTCCGATGCTACCTGTTGTAGCATATCCAATTAAGGGTTGCTATTGCGAGATGACACATTTACGTAAGGGAAGTGACGGAATCGCTGATACAGGAGTATTGTAAGGGACTTCGAAAGGACGGACAGGAAATGTCTTGTTGACTTGTTTGCCCCATATTTATTTGCCCAAGTTACGCTGGCACGCAGCATGCCAGCAAGCTACCAACGGCCGAACCGAATACAACACACGCCTGTGATGTCTAGCTGTGACCTACCGCAACTAGCACGTTAGTGAACCATTCCCAGAACATCTTACATCTGCAAATCGGGAGCCATCGTCGTCGTCGTTCTCTTCCTTTTGACCCGTATTATGGTTGTGCTCTTCCGTGGAGTTGTTGTGCTCGTAGTTGTCGTCGAAGGCGTAGTCTTCTTACGTCGAACGTGAGTTATATTCCGTCCGATAGTCGTTGTCGGGATTTCAGTGCCTATAGTAACAAGCTTACCTGGTGTCACGGTACTGGTGACACTGGTTGACGTTACGATCGGCGTAGTTGAAGTTGTAGTGCCGATGCTGACTGTTCTCGTGGTACCTGTGCCGTTGGTGACGATACCGGTCGTCGTAACGAGCGGAACGATTGCAGTAGTTGAAGGGATCAAGGTACTTCCCGTGCCATTTAATGGAATGCTCTGCGTGGAGGTCGTGTTATCGTAATCCTGGTAATCGTACTCGTAGTCAGTAGAGTTCGAAGAATTGTCCGAGTACTCCTCGTACGCAGCAGGGCTAGTTTGTTCAATCTTTTCCGTTGTGGTTGTCTCACTTTCCGTATTCCATGGTGCAAGGCCAAAAAAGCTATATAACAAATATGCATTCTAAAAAGGTAAACGATAAAAGGGTTATCTGTTAACTCTAGCTTTACTTGCAAATCAATAAATTCACTCACAGACTTAACTGTGGTCGTCCTGCGAACAGTAGTGGTCGTTCTAGGGCGTGTGGTTGTGCCAACTCGCTACAAGAAATCGATCTTTCAATTACCCAATTCTCGGCAACGAGTGCCTGCACTTACCGCTGTTGTTCGTATGAGTTTCTGTTAAATAGACCCAGGGAAGGGAGTGGTTTAGTTAAAAAATACCCGCCATTTGATAGCTTTAAGGTTTAACATCATATACCTGAGGGGCTCCTTTAGCAGTGGTTCCTGTTCGTGGGCGCTGCTAACGATAAACTTTACTGTTTATAACCGTTTCAGCGTGCACGTTCACACTTGCTCTCATGCATACTGACCTTATTCTTTGTTGTCGGTGTTCTAGCGTTTGGCTAGTGAGGACACGAGCATGAGCTACAATCCGATTAATTCTCTTCGATTTGTTGAATACATACCTTAGCTCCAGCTTTCTGTGTAGTAGAAGTTCTGGTACCGGGGTTCGGGACCTGCAACGTAAGGAGAATGAGCAAGACTTTCTAGATGATATGCACACAAAAATTCTACCGGTGCCGTTGGAGGTAGCAATATTGCCTGAGTGGATTCATAGCGTACGCCAACATCGGCACATACGAAAAGGCAAACGACTATTAATCTTAGCTCCATTGCTGTAGTGCTTCTGTTCGTAGAGCTTGAAGCACACTAAATTTTAATGCGGTAGCGTTGGGCCTTTTGATCGTTCTGGTGTGGGGATATTATTGCAAAATAATGAAGTTTCCCAAATTGCAGTCGCGTAGCTGATTCCTTTCCTTAATGAGCTACGCAATGTACAATCACTGGACTCGGTTATCCTGTAGGTGGAAATGGATTCTATTTAGCGATCATCATTGCAGGCTGGTTACTATTAAGGAAAATTGTTTTATTTTTGTTGAAAAGCTACCTCATATTGTTGTACCGCTCTGTGTGACACTAAACCTTTAAAAAATTCTTGGGAATCGCTCTGTTGGATGAATTATTGCTTGTCATTTTTGATACTAATCTAATAATCAGTGATTTTCGGAAAATGATGGCCAACTGTCAAACACAATAACAGTTCACTAGCTCTTCGAATGCAGGTGTATATGGTTTTGTATTGCAATTCTAGCAGAATTCGTTTTTTCCGAAATCATATCAGCTGTGGGTATCAAAATCAGATCAGTTTTGCATCATGGTCAATCAATCCGCGAACACCGTCGACCGGTGTTGCAACGGTTGTTTTCCTTCTTTTAACCTTTGTCCAAACGACTCTCGGATTTGACGTAGTTGGAACAGGCATCGCCGTGGTTTTCTTGCGCCGAACTCGAATCATATTGCTACCGACGGTCGTTGATGTTACAGTAGTGTTGTCGCTGCTGCCGGTATCCACGGTTAGGGTTATTGTCGTTGATTCTATCTCATCGACAGTAGCGTTGTCTACGCTGCTACCTGTGATGCTAGTTTCCATCTCATATACAGTACTATTGTCACTCGCACCATAATCAGCATCAGCATCCGTGTACGCGTAGTCCGTTCCGTTCATTGGTTGGTCTGTTATGCTTTCAGTCTCCCAAGAACTAGTCGTAGTTGTCGTTGTGGTTGTTGGTTTTGGAAGTTGCATTCCAAAGAAAACGATTCCCGGTTCTATCATAGGTGATTGTTCTACCTGCGAGATGGTGCATGAAATGATGGTAAATTAAG
Source organism: Anopheles darlingi (assembly GCF_943734745.1). Lineage (NCBI taxonomy): Eukaryota > Metazoa > Arthropoda > Insecta > Diptera > Culicidae > Anopheles > Anopheles darlingi. The sequence continues at coordinate 9,048,696 of NC_064874.1, read as the reverse complement.
ATTTATAGGGCCCTCGCTTACTTATTACAACTTACTGTCGGTTTAAAAATGGCCGGCGTAGTTTTGCGATTGGTAGGTTTGGTGGTTGCTTTTCGTGTAGTAGCTTTTCGCGTCTGGAAGAAGCGATAATTTTTTTATTCCACAACAAAGTACATCTATTGGTGATCTGTAAACTTACGGTTTGTCCATTGCTGAGTTTCTGCAGGAGAGATGGTGAACCATAATTTGTTAAAATATTTCATAGCGAAATGTGTCCTCTTTGTTAGTCAACCAGTGCAATGCATACATACCTGTGATCCACTTTTAACAGTAGATGGTTTGCTGGTAACCTGGTAAGGATGTGAGCATAGCAATCATAATGTTTGCTACTGAAGCATAGCATTTTCTATAAATACCTTGAGGGCAGCTTTAACGTTTGCCATGGTTGTAGACCCCTGAAATGAAAAATGTATGTAACACACCTCGCTAATCTCTGCACATTTGCAGCAAAACGAAACGAAACGAATGCTAACCTTCACGAATCCTCTAACCGTGGTAGGCGTTCTGGTCGCCTGCAAAGAATTCAGTTTAATAAGGATACTGTTGTAAATCAAATTACATCTCCTTACTTGTAATGCACTCTTTACCGTTGTAGGCGTTCTGGTCATCTGTGGAAAGTAGTGTAAAATGATTGTAAGGCTACATTGAAGAATTATAAGTACTTACTTGCGCTCCGATTTTGACCGTTGTAGGAGTTTTGGTCATTTGCTTGTAAGAGTTGAAAATCTCCATAAGTATGTCGCATACAGCTCATTCGAATTTAATGATCAACTTACCATAAGTCCAATAATTTTAAAAGCTAATGTATGACGTAGCATTTGGATATTTTAAGCTATCTTAATTCTACTTACCTGTTTCATACTTTGCGCATTTGTAGTCGTATATGTTCTGGGTTTGGTTGTCTGGGTTCCAGATTTCCTTGTCTGATGGAGCAAGTAATCAAAAAATCTAATGGACTTCTCCCAATGCTTGGCAGGTACTTACCGATGTGGTGCTTCTTGCTGTTGTCCTCAGCACAGAGTCCATACTTTTCCATCGACGCGTGTGTACGTCATCTTCTGATTCAGCATCGCCTTGCTGTGTCGTGCCTTTAAACTGCTGTTAAAAGGAATGCAGTAGTTGTTGATTTTAAGACTTCTGCAGGGGTCAGCAGCATTTGCATTAGTACTTACGCTGACGAGCAGCAAGGTAACTGTCAGTATGCACACCCACTTCATATTCGGGAGTGTTCCAATCGTGTCTTCGATGGAACGGAAGTGTACACTGAATGGACGAACTTTGCCCACTGAAACATTAGTGCATGGCATAACGTCGCTTATAGCTTCGTGTTGTATGTTCATTTTAACATATCAATTTGAATAGCATTATACATCAAGAACTCATTTCCATTAGTAATAATAATTTTCTTTCAACGATGAGCATTATGCATCCGGAGGTGGAACAAGGGTGGCTTTTTTTACTCAAAACTAAGCGAATTGTATTAAAAGTACTTTGATTGTAGTTCAGAAAAGATTTATTACGGACACACGGCTGAACCAGTTAACTCAAACTGGGTGATTTGCAAAGAAGTATAGTTAATTAGAATGATTATAAGTTCATTAGAAACGTGCAGTTGATTATTTCGCTCGGACATATCCAAGGGCATGTCCGATTCGCAAACATCGGAGGTCTAACTGCACTGCTTATGTTGCAACCGGAGCTGTCGTCGTTCTCTTTCTTTTGACCCTTACCCACATCATTCCCGGTGCCGGACTTGGAGTTATCGTCGTTACCCGCGTTGTTGTCCTCCTTCGGCGAATGCGTGTTAGATTCGTTCCGATTGTCGTGCTCGTTCCGTTGGTATTATTGGAGATGGTGGTGCTGGTAACAGTCACAGCGGTTGGTGTTGTGGTAGCTTCGCTAAGGCTCACCGTACTATTCGCCGTCACTTCCGTCGTATTAGCCGTGACTGGAGATTCTTCGTAGCTGTACTCATAGTTGCTGAGATTCGTAGAGTAAATCGGATACTCTCCGTACTCGAAATTACCATCGAATAGACTAGCACCATCATTTGGTTTTTCCGTTGTCGTCGTTGTTGTTGTTGTAGTGCTGTTATCAGTCGCTGAACCTCTGTTAGATGGACTGAAAAATGGTACCCCGAACAAACTGTACGGTTGTATACCGTACGCCTGTAAAACACGAGCAAGAATCGATGTTTTGGCAATTAGTTGTTTGCTGCATGATGCAAATCTTCTCCGTTAAACACTCACACTGCGCAACAATGGACTAACGGTCGTTGTGCGATGATAAGTGGTTGTTTTTGCCGTGGTTCGTCTAGTTGTTGAAGTGCGTCGAGTCTAGAAGAAATTAACGTTCTATTACTCTGGCTTACAGGGTACGACCCCTGTACACACTTACCGTTGGTGCATTTTTAAGTTTCTGTTAGTCGAAAAACAGAAAGGGAATGTAGTACAATCAATGTTATTTAATGTTACTCACTGTCACCTTAAGCAATATACCTGTGGAGTGCCCCTGGTCGTTGTAGCAGCTTTGGGCTTTTGTGTTGCCCCTCGGGCCGGTGTCGGAGTCCTGGTCATCTGCGCATATCAAGACGTTTTCTTTTTATTAATTTTCCTAGAGGTTGTTAAACATACCTGTGTGGTCGCTTTACCGCGAGTAGTCGTTCGAGAAACCTAAGTTAGATAAGGATTAGTTAAGTTCAGGAGTTGGCAGACACACAATACATACCTGAGATGCGCTTTTAGCTGGAGTTGGAGAAGCCTGAAATGATAGTACATACAAAAAGTAATCTGTTTATAGTAGCTTACACATTTACTGTATTACCTTGAGGGCAGCCTTCATTTTTGTTGTAGTCATAGACTTCTGAAAATAAGAAAAGGTGGAGAATTGAAGCGTAATTGACCTGCTTTGCCCCATAACGCACATCCCCTTGTACTAACCTGTGTCGTTCTCCTCGCCGTTGTTTTGGTTGTCACCTTTACGCAAGAATTAAGTTAAGGTAAGTTAAGTGGCCAATGAGTAATAATTCGTTTCGGTAACTTACACGGCTCCCTTTGGTTGTTTTTTGTGTGGCCGTTTTAATACTCTTCCATCGCTTCGTTTCATTTTCTACCCCAGTATCCGACCCGTCGTCGTCATCCAGCATAACTTCGCATACCTAGTGGAGATGACGAATGTCTTAGAATTGGTCTTCAAACGTGAAACACTCTTAGCGATCGTTTACATTTGCCAAGACCAGCAATAGGATCAATCCCAACTTCAACTCCATCTCCTCGAGTCTATACTAGAGTAGCTTCCTCTTCGACACAGCTACACTACTGGTCTGTAGTTCGCAACATATTGAATTAGGATAATATGGGTGCCTTCAAGAGATAGATATTATTCGCTAATGACTTCCGAAGTACGACGTGGTGTTGTTTGTGAAAAAAACAATTTTAAGTTCCATCAACGACCACACGTGAGGGGCTAATAGGAAAATAATAGTCATCCGGGGCTGTTCAGTTGATGTTTGAAAAATTATTGAACACTCTGAGCTGCTAAAAATTGATAAAAACTTCTCACAGAATTAGATACTTTTGTTCGATCGTCCAATTCCACGATGTTCCAGAGCATCATAACCATCTCGTTGAAACTCCGCTCTGAAGTGATGACACAATTTTACGCGACTATTACGCCCTTTTCGAGGTCCTGCTTCCATCAAACCATCTGGATGACGAAATTGCTGCACTAGGGTGCTCCGGGTGAAGGGCTACCGTTGGTTTGGCCGAGGCTGACAATGATTAGCATTTCGAACTGTTTCAGATTAGGCACAAGATGCCACCACCGATTCCCATGCCAGTTGCCGGCCCAACGTGCAGGCTAGATTGACCTAATGCCGTGCGGTGGAGCATAATTTTCTACGAAAATCCGCACCGCCACGGCGTGGGCGTCGTAGATAATCCCATCTTACGCGTGCCCCCCGATGGCGTCGCCCCCTTTTTTTGTTTTTGGGAGCTTTTCTAATTTTTTTTCTCTACTCCAAACGAGCCTATTTACAAATCGCACTCATTACCGATCCCTGCGAAAGGCGCCTCACTAGCAGTTGGACAACGATGGCCTCGGATGGTCGTCGGTGTGGTGGTTACGAATGCCCCTCCCTGAACGCCCGTTGCGTTGCGTATCAGCGCCCTACGCGGGTAATGTTTCGCGCGAGCAATGAATACGCTGATGGCCGTAGGGTTACTGGTGGGCATTGCGGGTGTCTTGGCGGGTATGGGCCTTTTGTTTTCTCTCTCCCTCACATTTTTCCAACAATCGTCGCTACCATTCTTAATTCGCTTGTCGTGATGAGTGGAGCAGAGGAAGGGTGGACGCTGGTGGAGCGACGTTTGCCTGTCCACGTCGACTGTGCGAACCGCGCGAAGGCCTCGAGCTAATTATGGGTTAGAGGGTGGTAGGGTTTGAGAAAATGGTTAAGATGCTCTTGTTTTGCTCACCGATTCACTGGCCCCTGGCGTGAAACCCTGAGCTGGGGCGTCACAATCGGAACACAATCGTTGTGTGTTGATGTTGTTGTTGCTGTTGCTGTTGCTGCTACTCCGGTGCGTTACATCGTTTACATTCAAAGTGTTGATGGTGGTTTTTACTGCGCTGATCAGCTGCCGGCACAGTCCTTGACGTTATCTTATCCAATCGCTCCCGTACAGTAATTGAGGTCAACCGTAAAAGGGCCAAGAGGCAGAGCATCTACTACAGCTTTTTGACCGGGTATCTGGTGACTTACTTCGAGAGGGAACAAATGATAATTAATACATTACTCAATGGGTAATGTATAGTAAATGAATATTTTAACATTGTTTGAGAGCGCAATTCAAGGCATCACGTTCATGCAGTTGACTCCCTCTGGCTTCTACCTCATCATCCTACGCACCGTCACGCCAATGGCGCAATTCTATCATGCTTCGTGGTCCGGTAGAATACTGAGCAAACGTGTTTCCTCCAAGAACAATGAGCAATCGCCGACGGCAAGAATACCGATCACGGAATGCCCGAAAACGTGATTCTAGCGTGGGCTCAGGTCATTGCTCGATGTGTGTCGCGCGTCACGGACCAAGATTGATGACAGCCGTCAATCGTCAAGCAAAGGGGGAGGGAGGGGGAGAACGGTAACGGATATGGGGTGGGCACGGTGGGTGGCTATAGTTGGAAAGCCAAACCGTTGGCCAACGATCGTCATCATCGTCATCATCATCATCACCATCATCATACGCCAACAGTCAAGGTTTCCGAATGAAATCATTTTATAGCCGGAACGGATTTTCAATTCCGACTGCCCGCGCAGAAGACATGGTCCCAGATTTGGCACTTTCACCGCGTCGATTGGTGGCTATGGCGGCGGTAATTAATCCGTCGGTCCTAATCGAAAATTCATTTGCCACCACCCCGTGTGTACGTGTGTGTGTGTGTGTGTGCAGGTGGTGGACAGACAGAGTGGCAAAACGGAATGTAGGAAGCGCAAAAGTTCGGTCTAGGATAAGCACCGGAATGGCCAGGCATTCCGCGCTCCGCGCGAACTCACGCGTTTTCACTTTCGAACACGGTGTTGTGTGTGTGTGCATGGATCCGGGATTAATGTGCAGAAAAAAAGAAAGAAAGAAAGAAGAGGCCAAAAACATACAGAGGGCGGTGATAGTGACAGAGCGTAAAGCAGACGAACGTTCGTCTGCTTTTTGTGTCTTTTTTCGAGTGTTTTATTTTTTTTTTTGGGAAGGGAAAGAAAGTGCACGCCAGCGACAACAATATGTGTTCAATGGGATGCTGCGTTGGCATCTTCGCCGCTCCCTATCCCTAGTAGGCTGAACAAATGGAAGAAACGTCAAAAACCACCAAAGTAACCTGTTGTTGGAAATGGTTTTAACTTCTCCACCATTTCTGGGGTTCGTCACTTGCCGGAGCAAGTCTTTTGTTCGCTGAAGCTGGCGATCGCTGTGGAGCTGGCGAAATCGCAGGCCGCCGCTTGCCGAATGACGATTTCATCATTTTTAATGAATAATATGTACCAATCCGCACCGCGCGCTCGCGATCGGTTGCCGTCGCATGTCATAATGCCGATCACGATGGCGACACCGAACCGAGCAACATACATATGGGACATACCGTCTGGCATCTGCTGCCTGGAACTGGTCGCATACAATTATGCCCTTTCTTTCGCTCTCTTGCACCACACACACACACGCACGTATGCTTTTTATGTTTTTAAGGAATGTGCGTAGCCTGCCGGGCTGGGGGGCGGGGGAGGGTCTAGCCATATATGACAAACGCCTTACGAAAGCAGCGACGACGATCGAAACCTCAGAAATCAGATCGTCCACATTCCTGGCGTTCTCAGTTCGATCAGATCTCGACGCGACGCGAGATGTGGGTTGACGGTGACTTTATGGCGCTTTTGCTTTTGTTTTTTTGTTTGTTTCGCTTCTTGTCCTCGCGCCTCTCTTCACCTTCACCGTTGCACATTGCATAACAACGCGCGAGCCCTCCGCCGCGCGAAACAACCATTCCGTGATCTCCATCTCCAGTGTTTGAAGAGCGAAACAAGCATTCGAGCGAGCTCGAGTTCGAGTTGAAGCGATTAACGGGCAACGTGCGCTTTGAAGGTTATACCCTCCACCTTCTCCTCCTTCTCCTCCTCCTCGTTGGCTCTTGGCTGACTTGGTGGTCATTGACGGCAAACGAGCATAACGGTCTCTGATCCGATCCGATCCGATCCGATCGTGCGATCGCAGCAGCATTGGCACACGCTACGCATAAAATGAAAAGTGGACACTACACCCCATTGGGCACACACACACACACACACTTACTGGCAGCAGCGGACGTACGTTTCACTTTCCGTTTTGGCCGCCAGCGGTTTTAATCAGCAACCACGAGCCAACGCCTATATCAGCGCCAAGTGCGCCGCATATGCTGGCTTCGATCGCCATTTCCGTCGCGTCGCCACCACCATGGTCGCCATGCACCTGGCCCGCCTCCGGATATCGCCAAGCTAAGCCACAAAGTGCATATTTGGGTCAGCGGTGCTGCGAGCGGTCAGCGACCACTCTACGATCACTACCACCATCATGCGGTCACTCTGCGGTCGGTTGATACCAAGCCCACTTCGGGGTGAGATCGAGATCCCACCTGTTAGAGCTGGTTGTGCCAGTGTTAGCGTTAGTGCACAAATGCGAACCGGGGCCAATGAATAGATCCGGCTTGATTGGACTCGTTCATCACATTCCATCATCATCGTCATCATCATCATGCTACGATTCGATTCGATTCTCGAGCTCTGCGCGTCCTATAGCTACTGCTAGGCCTTTAACGGAGGTAACGTTGACCATCGGAATCCAATCGGTTGTAGAGCTGCAACATCACTCGTGGAACCGTCTGCAAGGAGACCAACTGCCAGCCAGCTCTAATGAAGGTATTCCAGTAGCTGCTCCGGCAACAGATCGCGCGAGTTATGGCCGGCTGATCGAAGATAACGTTATCTTGTTGTGTCCATCCTCCATCCCATCTGATCCGAACCAACATCAACGAATGCTGATGTCTACGAGTTCCAAGTCACTCCGGGATCGCGATCGCGAGTTATGCGATCGCCACCATGCAGAATTGAGCTGCTGCTGCTGCTGCGTCACCTCTTTAAAGTGATCTTTTAGAGCCACCAGGGCGGAGGAGCAAAGCAAGCGAACGAAGCGGGCCCTAAGAAGGAAATATTAATCATTCCCTTCCTCACAGGCACCTCACTCCGCCATACCGCCATCTGCTCCGGGCTGGAAGAGAATGTCCAACGCACGAACGCCGGTAGAGAGTCCGCCGCCAATAATAGGCCGCCTCCCGGCTGCCAAATATTTACGCACCACACACCACCACCGCCATCGCCACTACTACGTCGATCTTCCTCCTCGCCAGGGTCTGAGGGACTTTCACATTTCCTTTTCAATCTCCTCTCGAAATTCCCCCCCAGTGGGGCACATACAACACTTGGACGATCGCGTGCGTCGGTCAAGTGGTCAAACCGAATTGCCCCGAGCCTGCCAAAAAAAAAAAGAGATGGAGTTTCTCCCTTCTGCCTTTTCATTGATCTGCTACGCAGTCCTTCTTCGGCCGAATGATTAATATTGTTTAACCCCTCGGTTTCTCTCTCTCCTTTCTTTCTCGCTCTCCATCTTTCAGTCTCGGGCTAGCAGCGCAGCTAGCCGGAGGTCCGTGCGGTCCGGCCACACATCCATCGACGACCGGCCATCCCGGCTCGGCCATCGGCACACCGTCGCCACTGGACGGTGGAGGACGGGGTAACAACAACAGCAACCACAGAATGGGACGACGGTACGAGTCACCGCGCCGTACCGGTACCGGCGCCTACCATCATCATCAGCAGCAGCATCATCATCCGGGCGATTCCCACTCCCAGCACGGTAGCAGCGATACCGGGACGAGCACACGGGAATCCGAGTGCTCCGAGGAACATTCGCCGACCAGTCCCGCCGTTTCGCCGCTCATCAGCCAATCCAAGCTGTACGATTCGTTGGCGGCCGAGCTGCGCGAGAAGCTGAGCGGCGGAGTGCCGCTGCTGCTGCCGACCAAGGAGTACGGCGGTAGTACCGATAAGAGCAGCCCAACGTTGGCCACCGAGGCCGCCAATCGACGGTAAGGGCCTCGCGGTGCGATTGCGAAGAGTGTTGGCCAATGGTTTAATGTTCCCTCGTTTTCCGTTCCGTCCGCAGGATCCGCAATGGTGGCGTTTGTCTAACCGGTGGCACCAACACACCATCGACCGGGCACAACAAACATGGCGTCTCATCGCGCGGTTCCTCCGGCATTGGTTCCGATTTGGCGCCCAGCCCAGAACGTCATGATCCGCAGAGTTCGAGTGGTAAGTGTGGAGTGGAGCCGCCGACGTCGTCCGGGGTCATTGGCTGTTCCGTCGTTTGTGTGTGTGTTTGAGCGTCTATTAGATAATTACATGGTACCGGTCCATGGTAGACACGTGAACCGGCCGAACAGGGGAACCGATAGTCAGCAGAACAGCGATGAGCGAACGCGCGCTCAGCTTTCGCACGGCCCCCGAGGGGCCGTTAATTAATTAGAAAGGCAAAAACGATCCGCGCACGCACATGCGCTGGTATGGTAAAGGCAGATTAACCTTTGGGGCCGTTGGTCCGTTGATCGTACGGAGTCGCGAGTGCGAGTGAAACCTGCGTTGCTGCGTGTCGCGCGTGAACTTTCACTTGCCCGGGCGCTCGGGATCAATCTCTGTTTGCTTTCCCGTAAATGGAAAACGCAGCAACAGCAGGCTAATCGGCTGAGGTGTTTTGAATAATGTACCGGACGATTACTACCGGTTTTTGTTTTTACGGCCGGTAGATCTGCTCCCGTGTGTCATCTGCCTCTGGTTAAGCGGCTGGCGGCGGCTCTGGCCTAGGGCGTCCGGTCGTTGTCCACAGGTGCCTATCACTTTCTAATGAAGGCAAGGCTGCACTGTTAGGCTGTTGCTGATCTGCATACTGATTGTCTTATCGGTGGTGGAATCTCCTGTCCTGTTTGCGAACTACTAGTCCGTTGGGGATCATTCACGGGGCTGGAGTGTTGTGGTTGTTGGCATCTTGGTTCTTCAAGTTTATGTATCTGAAGGGCAAGTCTAGAACCTTCAACACGCCCTTTTACCCTTGAATATGATGAAGCATTGATACGAAGTATTTGTTTTTATACTGCCATAGAATCCAAGTATAGAAAATCCAAGTGTTCGCTTTATGGTCTTCTCCGAGTTGAATATTCGTGTTGCCAATTGTCGCACCCCGCGGAAACGTCTGTTATATCCTGGAATAAGAGAAATCATTAATACTAACACTTCCACTTGTACTTCTCCTTTCAGAAGACGAATGGGTAAACGACCAAGAAACGGCAATGCACGGATCGTCACACAATCTGGTCGGAAGTCGGCCGACTACCCGGGACAGCCGTGGTGGCTACCGGGATGAGATACCGGGACCAGTAACACGCATGAGCCAGTACCGCGATCCAGGTCCACCGACGGCCTACCTCTATCCGAATGTGCGCGACGAGGCACCGATCCAGGCGGCCCGTAACCGTCACCACCATCAGCGTTCGTCGAGCCGCGAGGAGAACCGGAGCCTGCAGGGTTCGGTCAACTCGCACGAGGAAGAGGTAAAACCGATCATCACCAACCACACGCCACGCTTCCGGAACCCATTCAAATCGACCGAAGAGACGTACGTAGTGGAGGAGCGTCGCAGCAAGAAGATGCTGGGAGGAGGGCACGGTCAAGAGGGCAAGAAGTATCACGACGAGCGGATGATCGACCAGCAGCCCGCCGTTGGACGTGGTCGAGGTGGTCGCGGTAGCTATCCACCGGAGGATCGAATTGAGGAACCGGCACCACCAACCGCCGGTGGTGGACGGTACTTCGAGGACGAGTATGAGCGTGAGCGTGCGAACGCGTACCGGGAGAATCTGACCGATCGGCAGAAGTACCGCGAGATCGTGACCGATGGTAGCGGTAAGGGATACCGCAAGGAGTACGATCGGCGCGGTCCAGCGATGGGTTACGGAGAGCCACAGCATCATCGGGGCGAGTATCATCGAGAGTATTCACCGGAGCGTACTGTCCCCGTTGCTACCGCGGCACCTGGCATGCAGTCCGCCGGTCGTAGAAAAGACGTAGCTCCCGCGCAGCACGAACGACAGGATTTCAAGATCGAACGTGAGGCGTACCAGCAGCGTGGGCATGGACCAGCGCCAACTAACGCCGTAAGATCCTCCCGTGAGTCGTCGGGCTATAAAGTTGACCGTACCGGTGCAGGTGCTGGCCATCAACGGTACTCGAGAAGCGAAGATCAGCATGATGGCTCTCATGCGATGTACCGGGATGGGCGACATGGTGGGGATCGTGGCCATGACTCACCCCGTACTGGTTACAAGATGGCGGACAAGTACGAGGAACGCTGGCGACAGGAAGCGATGGCTGCTGGGGTACAGGATCGTTATGTCGATCCCGAACCGGTCACAGCGACCGCCCACCGGCCGCGGCCATATCATCGTGAGGAGCAGTCGAAACACACGCCCGCACCGGTGGCCGTAGAATCGTGGAAGGGTGGCGCTGAGGTACCGCGAAAGAAGTCGGTCGAGATACGGACGAGCTCACCGGAATCGACGATGCATCGCATATCGCCCAAGGATCGTTTCCAGACGGCCAAGGAAAAGTTCCAGCAGATGGAACGCGAACGGCATGAGCAGGAGCGGCTCGAACAGGAGCGGCTCGAGCGGGAACGGCTGCTGCACAGCAAGCGGACGGTCGAGGTGCACGCTTCGGCCGTTCCAGCCCGCCGTGGTTCACTCGAACCGACGGCCGTTAGCTCGCACGATAGCAACGGTTGGAGCTCGCCGGATGAAGAGGAGGAGGAGGAAGAGGAGGACGAGGAGGAAGATTTGCCACATACGCGGGGAGGCCGTGGCTCCAATGGTGGCAGTAGCGATCGACGGGGACCGGTCAGCTACCGTGAACTGTCACCGGCTGAACGGTATCCGGGGTTGGATCGTGAACCACCACCACCGGGCCGTGGCGGCCGTATGATGCCGGCCAAGAGCCTCAGCAACCTGGTCAAGGGCTATCGACACAGCTATGCCGAGCCTCGGCCACCGCCCGTTTCGCGTAGCAGTGGCCGCGTTGGACTGGCCGCCGTTAATCCTTATTGATGGGCGGAAAGGAGCAGAATCCCCTAGGAGCGGATTGCTGGTCCTGACGAACAACGAAATACTCTAAATTCCGGAAACAAGACCGGAGCAGGACGACGACGACAACAACGATGATGATGATGATGATGATGATGATGACGAGAGGGTGGTGGCGCAGTGCACTAGCAGCAGTGAGTTTGGAGCGTAGAGATTGTTTTCTGTTTTTCCTTTTTTGTTTTCAATGTGCCTTATAGTGTTTATGGTTTCGAAACGTACTTCATAGTTACTTGTATGTATACTTACTTAGCCGAACCCACGGCACACAAGGCGTGGACGATTGTACATTTCAGCATTACTGCTAATACTACTGCTACAACTACTGGAAACGATTCTTTAGCAATAAACCATTATTATATCCCCGGAGCGGTGGCCAGTGACCGGTTGGCAGGTTTGAGAACCAAGCATCCGAACAGAGAGTTTCACTTTGCTTCAGGAACACTGTTTTCAGAAATACGTTCTTCAGAGGCGGCATCAGAGTAGACCGAAAGAAACGAAGCAGGGATCGAAGCTACAGTGCAGAACCCATAGTAGCCATTGAAGCAAACAAATAGTTACAGCTCTGTACGAAATCAGATTCAATCGGTTCGGTTTATTATCCAGAAGATGTACGGACATCCTGCTGTGCACCAGTCATTGCTTTTGCGGAAGCTGATCCACATCCATCCACCGGTGCGTTAATCGATTTAGATAATAGTTTTCAAGGCACAGATAAACCATTACGATCATACTGAAGAGCAGCAGTACGCCGAACACTGCCGCAAGTGTCATCCAAAACCACTCGTTCGACTGCTGGAGGTCCTCATCGTCCGGACGTCCACTTACTGCCACCGAAAGCGTGGTACTAGAGATTGCCGCACTAGTAGTAGTAGCAGTAGTAGTGGTATTTGTCTGTGGTTTATCCGAAGATACTAGCGTTGCTGATGTGGTTGAAAGGGTGGAATCCGATGTCAAGTCATCTCTGGGACCGTTGGTAGTCGTTGTCGTTATCGAAGTGGTTGGTTCCGTTGTACTGGTGCTGGTAGATGTGCTAGTTGAGCTGGTCGTTGAGCTCGTCGTTGAGCTCGTCGTTGGTTCCGGTGATGTTGGCATAATTGCGGTGCTAGTCGTTGTTTCCGACGCAGTAGAAGCGGTTATCTCTTCGGTGCTTGATGTGATTGTAACCGGAACTGTTGTTTCCTCTGTCGTGCTCGTTGTGACGCTGCTTGTCGTTGACGGCGTGCTCGAAGCTGTTGTTGCTGCTGCTGTTGTCGTGGTGACGATCGCAGTTGACGTAGTAAACTCATCCACTACCTCACACTCGTTCGTTGCTATGCCATAGTTGAAAATCGTCAGATACTCGATCGCCAAGTCGCTGCCTGCGTTGATGTTAGCCTCGATTTGAATCTGTCACCGGCACATGGCGTTGTGGTTAGCTAGTTAACAAGGGCGCTACTCAACTAATCGTATCTAACTTACCTTCGCCTTGGGGATGGTTTTGTTGAGTTTTTCCCGAAAGAAACCCCATCCGTCGGTCGATAGGGCAGTATTCCATTTTTCAACCATCGTCGGTTGGCCCGCATCATCCAGCCGTTCGGTATCTAGCACTCGTACCTCGAGCGCTGCTCCACTGTCGATAATCAGATTGTAGGCCATCCGTAGCTCCGTCTCTTCGTTGAGCGAGTAACTGTTGACCGTTTCCCCGCACGATAATCCCTGCCAGCGGTAGGACAGGAAATGTTCAGCTTCCGGCCGGTATGGTTCGAAGTGCTCCGAAGCATCGTACCGCTTCGCGATGAACTCCTGCACATATTCACACTTCGTCAGCGAATTTAGCTGCGCTTGATCAAAGTCCAGTCTCGTGCACGAGGATTCACTTTCGGCAGATTGCACACCGTATGCTAGCAACAGCAACCAGCGCCAAGAAGTAGTAACCCACCGCATTCCGTTGGATACCGTAAGGCAGATTTTAACACGCGAATGGAATCAGCTAGTCAGCGCTTGCGCCTAGCGTCCGAGTGGCTTGAGCCTAGCTGACCGTATGTCATGTCCATCAAAATGTCTCGACGCAGGCAGACCCCGCCGTTCCTGGCGTTAAAGTCCAATCAGTTATCGCAAAGCTGCTCTGTGTCAAAGCAGCACTCGATGTTAATGGTTTTGATTGATAGTTTTACCGTTTATTGGGCGGCGGCGACGTCTCGACAATGGGACAAATAACTATATAGATTGGCCTATTGGTTTGATGCCGAGACGGAGTCATATATTTCCAGCGAACCTACTACACATAGGACGCCATTGCTGTAGACTTTAATCCCGTTTTGGAGTATTCTCGGCTCTTTGGCGAAGATAGCTGCGGTGTGGAATGTTCGAAAGCCGGTACTGATAATGTTGTGAAAACCTCTTGGCCACAGCGCGCACCTACCGCAGCAGATGCAGATTGCAGTCTCGTGCCTTGGAATCTCGCAGCGAAGAGTTACGTTAATACGAGTTTGAGGTCCTCTCACCGCTTGTCCGTATGCAGGAAGACTTGTTTACCGAGGTTGGGATGAGGTATGACGTTAACAATTTATTGTCCACAATTATGGCACTTGAGGAGCGAGGCTCAAATCGAGTGGCTTCGAGTTGAACGCCAAGTATCCATGTCATGACACGGCGTTATGGCTCTTGAATGATTTGTGCCACCCTTACCCTTGGGCTGAATTCGCTGGGCAGCGTCTTTCTTCGAACCTTCCTTCAGATCCGATGACACCACTACATCAGTCTTTGGATTAGCTTCCCTTTACAGCTTCAGCTTCCTTGCCGCGGAATGTTATATTGGGGGGAAGCTTATGGTATGATCCAACACCTGAACACTCGTGAGGTGAGAGATACATAAGACAGGAAAAAGCGTTCCGGCCCTCGGTTGCTGCTCGTTATCGCTTCGTCATCGATAAGAGTCGATGGGTACGTTGATAAGTGGAAACCAGAACTGTTCTACTGGTGTATGCGAAGTCGAGTGTAGACGAGTTTCTACTCAGTCTTCATGCTGACGACCTCGCGTTGTAAGGTGACTACTCTTCGGTGAGTAAACCCGAATCAAAGCGACTCTCGCTTTCTCTCTCGTGTGTGCTTTCGATGCGATGTGATAGTGTAACCGTGCTTGGCACGGGGTCGAACCAAATCACAGCCCGACTGCTTATCGTGTTTTATCACCCCAAATCAGGGCGCGCTGCAAACCGTACCGCGGCATTAGCCGTTAATCCCCCGCCCAAGGGCTGTGTGTATCAGAGATCCGCGCCAGCAAACGCTATGCCCAGCAAAGGTATATCACCTTCGGCGCTCCAGACATTGCTGACCGTTCCACGAGTCCGTTTGGCTGAACTGTGTGTTTGATCGTTTGCGCTTTTAGTCTGGGAACAGAATGGTATCGAATCCGGTTGTGACGTGTCTGTTTTGTGCCCTAGTGCTACCATTATCGCTAGTGAATGGATATATCCTCGTCCCTGCGAGTCAGCAGCAGCAGCAGCAGCAGCAGCAGAGACAAAGTGATGCAGCCGTGCCCGAACCATTCGTCGGTACGGGTACGACCAACGAGACGGCCTGGATGGTGACGGCCATCATCTTCATCGTGCTGTTTGTGCTGTCCGTGATCGTGTGCATCTATCTGTGGTATCTGCGGAACGCGAAATCCAAGGAACTGAAACATCTTCACCAGATACGCTCCGGGGGCAACAAGGGCAACCAGAATGTGTGGTACGGTGGTGGCGGCAATGGTGGATCGCACATGTAGTCAAAGGCGAGGACTCTCCGTGGGTGTGTGTTTGTATTTGTGTGTATATGGCTCGATATATGATGATTAAGCGCTGGTGTGAGGTTATCTTATCGTAGGTGGCACGCCAGTCCCGAGGTGACGAAATTCTTTGCCAATGACTTAGCTGATGATTGATACAGTTCCTCCGTTGGTGGTGTTAACGATCCGCGACACAGACCGTGGATGGGCTCGACAGCTGCTGTGGGAATGTGAGCAAGTAACGTGTGTACGAAACTGTGTGTTAGACAATAGTGTAGCTACGTAAATTAATGCTAGAACCTTTGCCGTCTAGCTGGTGGAGCAAATAAATGGACCGCCTATTGCCATAGATTATCCTTTTTATTATTCGGCCTTTAATACACATACCAGTATATCTGTTGTTCATCATCATCATCATCATCATCGTCATCAGTTAATAATAGTATTATTGCTGGTGGTTAACACTCCTTCCTGCTTCCAATGCGGACTCCCCTTCTGCTTGTCCGCCTGCCTGCCAATAATACCGCGTGTCCACTGGTAAACCATTCCGATACTATATACTACTAGCCAACATCGAACACGAACACCACGTAAAACCGAAAGCGTATAAGTGTGTTTGTTTTTTGTTAAATTGTCCGGAACGGAACGGGTTTTGCTCCTGGTTCCTTTGGAAGCATCAATTCCCCCACCATACCTCTCTGCCAACACCAACCGGTTGC
Source organism: Anopheles darlingi (assembly GCF_943734745.1). Taxonomy (NCBI): domain Eukaryota; kingdom Metazoa; phylum Arthropoda; class Insecta; order Diptera; family Culicidae; genus Anopheles; species Anopheles darlingi. The sequence goes on along the minus strand of NC_064874.1, from coordinate 9,032,421 downwards.
TTTGCACTGTAGCACAGACAGCAACAGATCAGCATGTGCCCTGTCGTGTATGAGTGTGTGTTTGTGTATATATGTGTGTGATTTGGTGTTAGCATAACTCGCATAAGTAACTAAATACATCGAACTGTAAACTACGCAATCAATATATCACAATCGGTGAATTCACAAGACGCATCGACGCTTGGCGATCGAACCAATCGATTCGATCGCGGTGTATGCAATGGGAGTATGGGGAGCGCATCTCTGCGGGAGCGGGGTAGTGATGGTGGTGGGTTCTTCTCTTCTCCTCACTCACTACCAGAAAGACGGGGTGATTGTTCTTTTCTCGTTGTTTGAACTACACTTTTTTCCCAACATTTTGGAAGACCGATCATCCAATGGCATCGAAAAGCTGGAACAAAAGAAAAACTGACTGACCACTAGCATACGAGTGAGTGAGGCAGCATGATGGTGCGCATGGTGCGTTATGTGGCGGTACGATAGGCAACCCGGAAACCAGGTTGTAGCTTAATGGTTAGACATTTTGATTTGATTTGAAGCCCTAGTGACTTCAGCGAAAGAAAAAAAAAACTGCTGCTGCGATGCGTTGCGAGTTCCGGTGCACTAACCACCAGTCCGGCGTTGTAAACGAATCGAAAGACATCGTGAAGGAGGAGACTACTAGATGGCTAAACGCATGCTGTGTATACACTCGCGAGTCCCCTCGTAAGCGTACTCGTACGAACCTTATCCCCTAATGTTCGGCATAATGTTGCTTGCTTTTGGTGTGTAATGTAACTGTCACTCGCTCGAGGTGCTCGATGTGCTGTTTCGTTGTCGCATGACGCAGAACCCCCTGTGCCGGGTGTTTCTTTACTTGGCGATTTTGTTCATCTGATTTGTCTGGTGCTTCATCGAGTAGGTAGCGTTGTCCGCCTTGTACAGCAGCGAATCGAGCTTGTCGAGCTGCGATGTCATCTTCTGGCCAATGTCCTTGGCGGCCGACTTGGCCACCGACACATCGGAAGCCGTATTGAGGTCCTTCATCGTGTCGAGCGTATCGAGCGCATCGTTTATGGACTTTCCCTCGTCGGCGCCGGCATTCGCAGAGCCAGAGGCCTCCCCTCCACTGGCCGCTGGATCGTGGCTCGGTGTCGAGGGCCGTAGCTTCAGCAGACTCGTCAGGCTACCGCAGGCCACCTTGAACTTGTTGATTTTCTGCTGCGTGGCCGTCAGGATGCTGTTCAGCTCGTCCATCTTACCGGACGTACCCTGCACGGATTCATCCTGTAGGTCGACCTCCTGCAGCGAGAAGGCAAACGAATTTAGCCACTGGTCGAGGTGTGTGTGTTTGTGTGTGTGCGGCGGTACTTACTTTTAGCTGCTCGGTGAGATGTTCCTCCTCTTCCACCTCTTGCTTCAGTTTCTGCTGCTCCTCGAACTGTTCCCGGCTAGGTCGTGCCAAACCGAGCAGCTCCGCCCGCATACACTCATACTCGTAGGTGCCCTCGGCCATAGTTAATCAATGCTAGGTACCGCCGGGAGTGGGGGAGGGCTAGTGCTACTGGCTATAGTGAGTACTGCTAATAGTACTCTACTCAACACTACCTTTTTGGGGTGCTGCTCGTTGGCTAGTTCACTAAGGTGCGCTCACTACAAGCTACGGAATCAACAGAAAGGCCACACGGGGTGGTGGGCGCTACGGCGTTTAACCTTCCCGCAAAAGGTACTTGGGGCTCTAATGTCAATGTCGTATTGATTTCGATGCCGAAACAGCGCGACGCCTTTCCGCGACGGATGGCATTTCCCTGCAACGCCGTTCTGCGCATGTCCTGCGGACGTTCGTGCGAACCGTCATCATCCGTTTTTTTGAAAAACGTCAGTTAACTGATGCCTTGCATTTATTTCATCTAACAACACTATACAGGAGTCCTGTTACGGGATATCTTACCATATCCGCCTCTTACCATACAATCCGTGCCACGCTTTTACTGTTGGTTCATGGTCTGAAGCAATGTAAAATAGGAGTAGGATGTACTGATGATCTGAAATAACCGAAAGAAGTGTGGAAAATGCAGAAAGAGCATATAAAACAGTCGACATGCATGATGACTAACTCGCTGAAAACTCTGGAGCGTTATCATGTAGAACTTGGAGGCGGTCACACCGGCCGGTTTCTGTGCTTTGGCCATCAGCGTGATGCACATCTTCTCGTAGGCCGGATCACCCAGGTACCAGGGTATGCTGTAGATGTGGTTCGCCACCAGTTCCGCCTCTTCGGTAATCTTCTGAGCGTACCAACAGAACACGTACAGCTGCAGAATGGCCCCCGGTAGGTAGGTGATCGTTTTAATTGTTTCCTCGTTCCATCCGAAAGCCTGCCGGTTCCAAGAAGTTAGTGCCATAGACCTTTAGTATCCTGTATTGGCATCCGAACTTACCAACGTAAGCTGATACAGCACAACACAAATGACGATGGAGCTGGTCAGAAACTGTACCATCAAGACCAAACTGAACGCATCCTCGAGCTGGTCGATGAATCTGTGGTCCCGCGTTAAGGTGGTTGTCAATTAATGTTAAACAATGTTCAAAACGCGTTCGGTTCCACTTACGCTAGGTAGGTCTTGTGTTTGAGGATGATTGCTTTGAATGTTGCCTTCAGCTCTTGTCCTTTCGCCCCACCGCGTAGCTGCATACCCATCTGGTCGATTTCCATGTTAAGCAGCTTGAACAAGGCCGTAATGTGCATAACCAACGTGGTGAACACAGAATCAAAGCCGGCCAGTGCGAGTGCTAGCACATAAACGGCCACCATGATAAAGATGTACGTTACGCTAAAGGAAGCGTTACCTTCGATGCTGTAAAACATGCTGTTATGTGGGAATGGTAGGCGCATACGAGAGATGAGCTTTCGTGGAGCGCTTTCTGCAGCTCGAATTTATCGAGTACAAGGCTTTTCGAGCAGGTATGTCTTTGAAGTATTGCTACCGTTCTTACCGTTGCAGATAGGGTAGCTGGATGGTGTAGTTGGAGTGCTGGGTGGAGAAACCGTAATAGTAGCACCACTTCCATATCGGCATAAAAGCGTACTCCAAGCAGATGAACACGAAGGCCGACGTGTAGACAATGACAAATACGCGGGCTTTCTTTCGCGTAACAACCAACAGTTCTCGTACTTCCTCCAGATTTGAGGCGGCATCTTAAAAGAATTGAGGAGAAGCAATTCAATTAAACTACCTGCGGTGGGTTCACTGGGAAATAGTCTCTGCGTCACTTGCATTCATCCCAAACTGCTTGCACGTCGTTGATAAGGTTGAGAATTTTCGCCCGCTTTGCGTTGCAAATCACCATCTTCAGGTTGGTCAGGACGATCTCGGTGCAGGGTACGAGCACCGACACGAACTTGTACAGATCCTTCGCATCAAAGATGAGAAAAGCAAACTGCACAGCAGATAATGAGCGGGCGGATAGAGTAGCCCAACAATCCAAATGTGTTCCAACGCCCTACCTGAGGTTCGCACAGAAATACCAATGGTATCATCGTAACGAACCAATATATCGCACTATCTCGCAAGGAATAGCGAATCCTGGGAGTGAAACAATCCAACGTGTAGCCCATCGCTACCAACACATAGCGCACTTCATGCAGCACCAAATGCGACATTTTCACTCCCCTTGCCACGTGCTGAGTACGTGGACTAGAACAAGTGAAGGGAATGTGCTCGGTCGAGCTCCTTTTATAGGAAACGGAAGACAAGAGACATCTTGAATTTCAAGGAGCACGCCATGGTTCACGCTCCCTCGTGTGGTGTGTCTTGAAAATTGAATGAGGTTTGTTTTGAGGATTTAAATTGAAATCTAATCACCACCGAACCGATACCAGCTGACACTGCTGGCTGGCCAACAGGTGCACTGTTTACCCAGCCCCATTTATGCTTTCGATGGCACACTTTGTTTGACTGATTTCCAACGGCCGGGACATTATAGAGTGACATATTTGGATTGGCAATGCATTTAAGCAAAAAAACTGATGATGGATGTCATGTTTATGCAATGATTTATTAACAGTTTTCAAGATATTTTCTCGCTCTTTGGCCATAATTTGTGCTTAAAATGCCAATTTTTTTCAATCTGCTTGTTCTTGTTCTTATTTTATGTATCAACCTACCATTAGAAAATGTTAGGGAATCCCTTACAGCAATAAGTAAGGAGCCAATGTAAAAATATATGTGGGTCACTGAAAAGGATGTTACAACTATTCGCGTAGAGTAAACACCATCACAAATGAACATGGTAACTCTCCCAATCATCTCACAAAATTAAATGTGAATTTAATTAAAATGCAAAAGAAATCAAGAAGATAGATTAAAACGAATGATACTAGTACAATGATGTACCTTACTAGAGTAACTATCTGCACTTATAATTAAAAGAGATTAATGATTTTCAGATCAACATTATTTCGAATAATTTTGCTATTTCTAAAGTTATTTCACAACTTTAATTTTATGTTTCGTTTTATTTATTTTATCTCACACACCTTTTTCTGTGTTCCAAACTAGATGCAACAGTTCTGTACGAATCTAAGGTATGCCACCAGAAATGGTCTGGGACTTTCACTCGCGTAAACCTCTTGCTACGTTTTCCGTTATCACTCGGCAGCAGTATTTCTTTTTCGAGATGACACGCGGCGAGGAATTTATTGTTCTGGTGATTCACAAAAGATAAAATAAAAATCTTTCCTTGGCTAATCCTCTCAACCATGTCATCCTTATCGATCTTTTCCTCCTTTGACCTGACCGCTTAGTGAAGGCCAATGGCCCCAGACTAATTAGAAAACTGATTAGTAGCGTAAAGCAATTTCCTCAATCACCAAATTTCCGTTCTGTCGTACAAAACGAAAAGTTTTGCAAAAAAGAATCATTGCCTACTGCCTACTTGAGCATAGCTCAAGTGTATTCTAAGGAACTGATAAGAAGATACCCCTGCAAACGGCACACGGCATGGTCTGCCTGCCTCAACGTGGTACGGCAGCTGCTATCGATAAGCGTGCCATTACCGATGCATCCGATCACAGAAAAATGAGGTCCTGTACTTGTAAGCGTGTAACTCCAAACCATCTCGAAAGGTTTCGCTCAAGCGGCGCAACCATCGCACTGATATGCTGCAAATGCTCTAATCATCGCCGATCCCATCTGCCAACCGTGACACGTTAGCGATAAGGCAAACTCCCCTCCCAGGATGGTGACGTCAGGACCGGGCTACGCTCGTTGAGCCCGAACCGAGCATACCACGAAGCTCTGTGAGGATTTCTGTTCGCGTGACAAAACACGAAGCCGTGCGGCCATTTCGTTTCGAGCAACCGGACTGTGCAGATCGCTCTCTACGTCCCTATTTGCGCCGATCATTCAATCAAGTTCGGTCGAACAATTGTTGGATCTACTTTTGCTTTCGAGAATCTCCATTTTCTAGTATCCTTCGAAGTCCTGCGTATCCACCATGAGCTGCCCAGTGAGAAGCGGATTTGTGTAAGTGATCGAAGTGGATTTACGTCGCGCGTTCCGTGCCACGGACGAAGGCAGATGTGCTTAGATCCTATTCCTGCCGCCGATCGCTCGTTTCCGAGGCGAGAGCAATAAAAATTGATTTTGCGATAGGAATTTGACGCTAGAGGAGGCCTTTGCCTGTGTCGCAGCAATGTGCACTTCGATAACGATCACGCGATTAGCCGAGAGTTGAGTGTAACGTTTATGGTTTTGTCCTTGGTGTCCACGGTCGCGGATGTTTTCTTCGCAGGGATTCGGTGCAAGGTGGGCATCATCTCGGTTCGGAGGCTGGCATGCTGTACGGCGAGTACCTGATGCTGGACAAGGTGCTGAGCGCCCAGCGGATGCTGTCGGTCGAGGGCAAGAAACCGGTGCACGACGAGCATCTCTTCATCGTCACCCATCAAGGTAAGGTGGCGGGAAACAGCCGGAAACAGTGTCGTCAGTTCCTAATCGTAACCTTTTCTTCGTTGCCTCGTTGGTACAGCTTACGAGCTGTGGTTTAAGCAGATCATCTTCGAGCTCGATTCGATCCGCGTACTGTTCAGCACCGAGCACATCGAGGAGTCACGCACGCTGGAAATCTTGAAGCGCCTGAACCGTATCGTCATGATCCTGAAGGTATGTACCCCGTGCCAATTGACCACCTCTCGCTCTAGCATCGTTTTGAAGCTTAATTGATTCCTACGTCAGTGGCCTAGGGTAGGGCTGGTAGGAGTTCTAACCCAGGAACTAACCACGTACTACGGTCCCGAAAGCCCGATATCCGTTGGAACCGGTCCAACGTCAAAGGTGCAAACTGTGGTCGATAGTCCGGTGTGTGTGTGTGTGTGTGTGTGTGCGCGCGTTTGTTGTTGGTATGGTGCGCGCGGGAACGGCACTTGTGCGATTTCCCCGGGTACGCCAGGAACTCGAATTCGAAACATTATGCTGGCCAGTGGTTGCGCGCGACGAAACATAAGATCCCTAAGGGCTCCTCCTGCGCTAGCCCAGCTGGCGTCGGTGTGACGTCGTCTGGCGCTTCGTCTACGCTTGCTCGTGCCAATGTGCCAAGCCAAGGAAACTAATTCCAACGATTTTTTTTTGCTCGTCATTTTTTTTCGGAGGAAGCGTGTGCGATTGATAGTGTTGCGAGTAAGGCAACGAGGAAGTTGCCATTGGTTGGTTGGTATGCGGAGTTAATTTTTCATCGACGAGCAACCGGCGGCCGGCGATAGCCAGTTGAAAGAAGCCTTGTCAATGTACCGCTGTGCGTGCGATCTTGAGCTCTTTCCCTCTCTACGCTTGTCTCTCTCTCTCTCTCTCACACACACACACTCCGTTGAGCACTGGCACCTCTTCGAATAATGCGCAAAGAGGCGGTGAGTTTGTGGTCTTTGTGCTTTGGATCGCATGCTTTAACTGAACTAATGAGACAGATTAGAGGAACCAGTCCAGTTCATTGCTTTACAAGAGCCTGAATCCAGCTCCCATGGAATGACCATGAAATTCAGGGAACGGAACAGGACTCTTGATGATGACATTATAGGCACCGTCTTTCTCTCTGTCTCTCTTTCTCTCTCTCCCTGAAACATTAGCTCCTGGTGGATCAGGTTCCCATCCTCGAGACGATGACACCGCTCGATTTTATGGACTTCCGTGACTACCTGTCACCGGCATCCGGCTTCCAGAGCCTGCAATTCCGGCTGCTCGAGAACAAGCTGGGCGTTAAGTCAGAGCATCGCGTCAAGTACAACCAAAAGTACACGGAAGTGTTTGCGAGCGATCCGTCGGCGATCGATCGTATAGCCGTGACGGAGGAGGAACCTTCGTTGGCCGATCTGGTGCAGAAGTGGCTCGAACGTACGCCCGGTCTCGAGGAGGATGGTTTCAACTTCTGGGGCAAATTCCAGGAGAGCGTCGAGAAGCTGCTCAGCGATCAGGAAGCGAGTGCCATGGTAACTGAACGGTTGGCGATTATTTTGAGACATTCTACGGTTTCTTTGATCGAAATTTGGGTTTTTGGTCTGTTGTGCAGAAAGAGGAACACGAGCATGTGCGCGAGTACCGGCTGATGGATATTGGGAAGCGGCGCGAGGTGTACAAGTCCATCTTCGATGCGGAGGTCCACGATGCGCTGGTGGCTCGTGGTGAGCGTCGGTTCACGCATAAAGCACTGCAGGGTGCCATCATGATTACGTTCTATCGCGATGAGCCACGCTTCAGTCAACCGCACCAGCTGCTGATGCTGCTGATGGACATCGATTCACTGATTACCAAGTGGCGCTGTAAGTGGCGCAATGACGTCTACGGACTCTTGAGCGGATCCTTTTCTGATTCATCTGTTCCATCGTTTAGATAACCACGTGATTATGGTGCAGCGTATGATCGGTTCGCAGCAGCTCGGTACCGGTGGATCCTCCGGCTATCAGTATCTTCGCTCGACGCTCAGGTGAGTTCAGTGTCCTTATGCGTGTAATAGAAATCGATTGTGCGCTTACTAATCCGCCATCAATCCTTCAGCGACCGGTACAAGGTGTTCCTGGATCTGTTCAATCTCTCCACCTTCCTGATACCGCGCAACACGATCCCGCCGCTGACGAACGAGATGCAGAAGGCTCTTAACATGGCCTGGGGTTCACCGGCGCATACGGCAACCCGCAACGGCACTCTGCACTAGGCCTTCTGCGCCATTCCCCACTCAACAATGCGTTCCGAGTATTGTAGACCTGTAGAGGCTGACGTGGTTTTTGCTTACCTCCAGCGAAGAGATAGCATTCCCAGGGTAGTGACACCCAAAAACACACAAACAAACACACGTTTCGCATGATATAGTGCGGCACAATCCGAATAAAGAGCGAGACATAAATTAAAACCCTTCCTCCTATCGCATCTTGATTATCGCATGTGCGCGTGTTGCAATCGCAGTAAATCTTGGGCCAAACCGGGAGTTGATCCTCTCTCTGGCGTATGGTCGCATGGTGAGTTGAATGTGCACGTTTGGTTTGTTGACCCCTAAATGTTAGGCTCCAAAGGTGACGTGGGTGGGCGAATGGACGAAAAAAACAATGAAAAACCTACCTGTAAAATGTAAAATGAAGATCGCGCTATAATGTTCTTAACAAAGTGAGCCTTCGATTGTTTCAATCCAGAAGCGAGTGATTTTTTAATGTGCCTATGTCTACTACGATTAGAAGTTGCGCTTCGCTTCGTTGCCGTTTATAACGCCGTATTGAATTATACTCTTAAGTTGTATTCCGATTCCTTAAGTATTCCGATCCAATTAGTGATTAATGGAGTCATTGGCAGCATCTATTGTAATCTACAAGTTCACCCTGGTACCTTTTAATAAGTATTTCGTGGACCGTTCTGAGCCTTTTTTGCGTTGCACTGCTTTTCTTGGAAGCACGATGTCGCATCGTATTAGGTCTAGAATTTCACAACTGAACTCAAGATTTCAACCGAAGAGGATTTTTTTTCGCCCTTCCCGCCAGACAATCGTGATGCGCCGAGAGCCGGTTTGAATTCCAAATCCACTTGGGCGGCAACATATGCGGCGACATATGGCCAGCCCGGCAATCAAAGAATTTAATGTTTTTTTATTCTCATCACTTGCACTAGACGGACGCGATTAGATTGTTTTACTGTCTTGTCCCTCGCGCCCTGGTGTTAACCGGAGCGAATCAAAAACCGCTTCCGAACCACAGACAACATCACGGTTCACGGTGGGTCGGTCCCGGGCGACCGTCTATCTCGGCGCTGGCTATTATTACGCTAGAACGAACGAAATGTGATGCTTTCGAGTCAGAATTGTATTGTGTGCAACGTACTTTGCGCTCAGACATGGATTGATAAGCAATCGTTTGCCCGAAGTTCGTGTTCGGCTGATCGCGCGCGCGCGCGCCCGCCTCAAACCCAACCCAGCCGTGGCAGTCGTATCACCGTTGGCGTTGTTGGCCGTCAACAGAACAGAGCCTGAAAGGCCACGCGAGTGAAACGGAGCGTAAGGGCTCGTGTGATTCGTTTGTTTGAAAATCGAGTGCCCAGTCCCGTCCGGTGAGCAAGATGACCGAAGTGATCGAGATGCTGATGATCATCCTGATCGTGACGCTCTGCTTCCTAATGATCCCGTTCAACACGAAACCGAGCCCGGTGCTGGAGGCAAGGAAGAAGTTCGACATCTTCGTGCGGCTCTACGATAAGCCGTATCGGTACGATGTGCGCGAGTACGATTACCGGTTCCAGATATTCCGCACCTCGCTGAACCGGATACGGCAGCTGAATGATCGGCGTTCGGCGACCGGTAACGAGGCCGACGGTGCCATCTACGGCGTCACGCAGTACGCCGATCTGACCGATCGTGAGTTTATCGCCCAGCATCTGGCCGATCTGCTGGCGGCGGAAGAGATGGCCGTACCGCGGTTACATCAGAAGTACGCGATCGAATCGCGCAGTGCGGAGATGAAGAACGACATCATCTTTTCCCGGGCGCGCCGTGACCTGCCACTGAAGGAGCAACAGCAGCAGCAGCAACAGCAGCAACAGCAGCAGCAACTTCTTCCCCCCAACCTACCACCCACCGTTGACTGGTGAGTATCTGGCGCGCGGGGACGCACACATACCGTTTACTTATTTACCGTTTTTTTTTATTTGTTTACTATTAATTCGCCCGTTTGTATGTGTGCCTGGCGTCAGGCGTGCGAAGGGCATCATCACACCGGTCAAGAGCCAGGGTAGCTGTGGCGCTTGCTGGGCTATCAGCGTCGTCGACACGATCGCTGCACTGGCTGCGATCAAGCGCAACGAACAGCAACCATTGACGACGCCAGTGACGGATCTCTGCCACGAACAGGTCGTCCATTGTGCCGGCAATGGTAACAATGGCTGCTCCGGTGGTGACACCTGTCTCTTGCTCGAGTGGCTCAAGCAGGAAAGCTTTCCGATCGGTGCGGCCGCCGAATGTCCTTACCGGCGTTTGGCGGACACGGATCAGAACTGTACCTTACCGGGAAGCGTGGTTGCCGGGGCGTGGCAACCGGGGCAGCATCGAGAAACACGCGTCAAGCGGTTCTCCTGCGACCGGTAAGTGGTGCAATCAGAATCAGAATCAGAATCAGATCCTGACGCGTTACTCCATCCACGAACCATCGTGTTCTAGATTCGAGAACCGGGAGCACCTGATGCTGCAACATCTAGCGACCAAGGGACCGCTGGTGGCGGCCGTGAATGCCGTCTCGTGGAAGTACTACCTCGGTGGTGTGATCCAGTATCACTGCGATTCCGGTCCCCAGCTGCTGAACCACGCGGTACAAATCGTGGGCTACGAGCTGAACGCCACCATCCCGTACTACATCGTGAAGAACTCGTGGGGCGTACGGTTCGGTGATGCGGGCTACTTAAAGGTAGCGATCGGGCGCAACCTCTGTGGCATCGCGAATCGAGTTTCCGCCATCGAGCTGTTCTGAGAGGCCGGCGGGGGGATTCCTAGACGACTAGATGGAGTTTACTCAACTGTGACGTTCAACAAAGTCTACTCAGTGAGCGAAACCATAGTGTACTGAAAAGGGGCATGTACCTGCTTCGACTAAAACATACTCACCGCCTTCTTCGATGCTTCGGATGTTTCGTCCCGGATCGGATGTAAGACATGCGAGGCGCGGCCGTTTGTACGTTGTGTTTGTAATTTGGCTTCATTGTTATTTCTTCAATTGTTGTTGTTTCATTCGATTCCCTTTTTTCATGTACACGTCTCTCTGCAACGATTGTGTGTCTATTGTGTTGTGTGTGTGTGTGAGTTGCGTTTCACTAGATAGTCATTGGTTAGCGCGCCAGCACTTCGCTCGCCATCGACGTGTTGTTCGACAATAAAATTCCACATTTTCTTATTAATCTTCGTCCGTCGCTCGATTGGCTGGCTATCTAGTTTCCACTCTCTCCCACCCGCTCGTGTGCTCCTGTCAATACTTCCTATCGATTCCATGTGGTTCATATTTACAGTAAGTAGTCGCGCGTGTGTTTCTCTCCCTCTCCCTCTGCCAGCCGGCCGTGTCCTTCCCCCGAACCGAACATGTACTTGTTGCAATGGCTGCAGCCTGCGCTGCGTTCACCAACGCCGTTACGCTACACGGTAGTTTATCGTACATCTGCGGCCTGAACCGTTCGGCTTTGGTCTAACGACTTACTTTTGATTCTGACAACTTCTTCTTCACTTTTATGTGTTCTTCTGAAGGACCCAAGGAACGGAATGTGAGTCAAAAAGGGGGGCAAGCAATCTATTAGCAAACATTGGTACGCACAAACGATTGCAATCGACAGAGGAGTGGCCTGTGTATGTGTGTGTGAGTGTATGTGTGTATGGGGAATGCGTTTCTACTGTTTAATGTCCGTGAATCAGCCAACACGTCCCAAAAGGGAACCACACTCCGATGTCGAGCCAATTGAATCCGTTTACGACTTAACCATCATCCAGCGGCCGTCGTGATAGACGAGGGTGCAGGCCTATGGCGCTGCTCGGTCGTGCTCGGTCGTGTGTTGTTTTAGTGGCTCTCTACAGTAACGATCAATAATTCTACGCGTATCGAAAAATGATTTGGAATAGAGTTCGAAGGAAGAAACTGACCGAAAGTGGGACCGACAACCCGTCTAGCACGGGTCTAAACATTCAAATGCGAAACGAAAGAAGGAATGATGAAACAGATTGTGGAACAGCACCCCGGCTCTCTTAATTCAAGCCGTACAGCAGGGCCTCAACGGCTGCAACATTCTTATCATAAGTAGCTCATAAGTAACAACTTGATCACGCTATCTACTCAATCGCGCTCGTCCTCGAGAGGGATATGAAAACACCTTGGAAAGAAATGCTACTATGCCTTTGCAATGCTTCGTGTACCTTAACCTTCAAGCCTACGGTCGCGTCTATTACCACCCTCTCCTTTTTCTTGATGACGGAATGAGTTATTAAGTTGAGCGAACCTTCTCTTTTTGCCTTGCTTACCTAATGTAATGTACTTGCAATTGCGATAGGGATTATGACATGGTGAGTGTATATAAATATGTGTTGTATATATATATATAATTCTTTACAACAGGATGCAGGATTTACTATAGCTTTGTCTTACTTAAGGGAATGACGAACGTCCGCCTTGGGGAACTGCAAAGCAGGAAGAGAGAGAGAGAGAGAGAGGAGGAAGTCTGGAGGATGGAGGATGTGGACAATGAGGGAAAGCATTCCACTCCGCACCGCGTTCACTTAGTTATTGTTATAGAATTCCATCGTGTAATGCGTACAGTACGAAGGCGTCGTATTCCCATTTGAAATTGCTACAGTTACAGTGTTTGTGTGTCTTTCAGCTTGTTCACTTCAATGGTGCATTTGCCGGATTCCTACAGACAGCTTCGCGACAGTCCCCCAACATCGTTTTATAAAAGTTGGTCTATGTTGTACCTCGTCCGTACCCGTCCGCAAGCCGGCCCGCTTACGCCCGATGGCTAATGCTAAGGGTAGGTAACAGTGCAACTAACTAAAAGTGTTTGCCTATAATAGTGTTTTGCTTATGTCATTAAACTTGTTCAGTTTGGTTTTAAGTAGTTAAGGCGAATATTTGTTAGTGTTCCTTTTTTTCCCCACAATTCATTTGTTTCTTCCG
>NC_064874.1:9001771-9004271 GCF_943734745.1 Anopheles darlingi | reverse complement strand
TTAACGCTCAATTTGAGGCTCTATTCTCACTTTTAGCTCAAAAATAAACCACAAACGCTTGGTCTTGAATTACACAACCTTTTCCGTATTCCTATTCAACTGCTGTTCAACCAGTAACCGAAGGGGATTTTTCACACACACACACACACACACACACACACAATGCTCTCGGCATCATCAATGGATGAGCGATGGTGGAGCAAATTACTTTAACTTCCTTCGAAAGAACTCCTAGCAAACAAGCTGATTCGCTCGTCCGCACGGTCGCCGCCGCCCCCACAGTGGATGCTGTTCCACTGAATTTCCTTAATCTTATAATCCAGTAATTGTATTCAAATATTATCGTACCAATTCACATCCCCCCACTCCTTGGTATTTCGAAGCGGCAGCGGCAGCGAAAGAAGACGCCCAAGTGGCCACGGGGTGCGAAACGGTGCGAAAAGGTCATAGACGCTGAAAGCTCATCATCAGGCAGCCATTAAAAATGTACATACCACACCACCATTCCGGTAGCCGGTAGGGTGGGTGGAGGTGGTGGTAGTGGTGGGCATATGGATTTCAGATCTTTCGGTTTGGTTTTGAATTCGGCTTTTCGAAGGAAGCGTGGTGGGTGGGAAACCTTTCAAACGGGGAAATTTGGGCAAAACTCACACTCCGGGGCGTGATTGCGATCCAACAAATGGGGCTGTTTGTAGAGATGGAGAGAGGGAGAAGAAGGAAGGTTATGCCAACAAAACCAATTCTAGCCTTCGTTTCATTCCGTTCCGGGGAGGGGGGGAGGTGCACGAGATTTCCCTTTGGAGACGCCATCACCGGAGGTGCCGGGAAGAGGGATACTAGAAGGACTCACTACTACTGTCGGAACGGGATCAAAACCTTTCAATAATTCCATAACAGCCCATCCTGTATGCCAACGGAATGGAACGGAACGGAACGGAAACGGTGTCTTGTTGAACTCTGCTTCACCTTTGCTCGGTTGGTGGTTGCGGTGGTGGTGGTTCGCCTACTGCCACCTCACATTCCATCGCAACCCCTCGACGCCGGCGGAAACGATTAAAGATGTTTTGTAGTTTGACGTTTGTTTGTGTCGAATCGTCGCCGTCGTCCTCGTCATCCATTGCAAACAGATCGTTGTTGGCAGCCTATTGGCATTGGAAGAGGTCGTGAAGGAAAACATGCTCCTCAACCACCACACACACACCCCAACAACATAGGCCCATTATGCCGTCAACAATTGGTTTTGCTATTTCTTCATTCTTTTCATTTAATTCCAATCGACACCGTGTATCGACAGTGAGCGAGAAGGTGAGAGAGAGCAAGAGAGAGACAGTGAGAGAGAGAGAGAGAGAGAGAGAGAGAGAGAGCGAAAGAGAGAGAGCAAGCCAACCCGGGGTCCCTACAGGTTACAATTTCCTGTTGATCAAGCCAATCAAACAACCACCGCCGGTGGATGGATGCAACAGCAGGTCCTGCTCCTGCTCCTCCTCGTCCCAGGGCGCTGTCAGACACGCTCGTCCGTCTGGCTGTCAGTCGGCGTCGCCATCGTATTGGCAGCTCTGGAGAGCATCGGGAAATCGAGAATTGCTTATTCAAATTTGATTAACAAAGAACCCAACGGGCTTTCCAGCGGGGAGAGGAGTCAGCGGTTCACGGTGGCCCCCCATTCCACCGAACCTACCCACCGATCGTATGGGGATTTAACGATTTTTATGGCTCGCCATCACTCTTCATCGTCGGTCTCATCGTGCGCGATGGTGGCGGCGGAGTAGGCGCTGGGATCATTTCCCTTTCCTGATTTCGTTCGTCTTTTTCCTGCTGTTGTTGCCCAAAAAAGCCACAAAACCCTTTCGGCAACCGGAAGCCACTCGATTTGTGCCAAAAACCTCATTCCCCATTCCGGGATTGGTCACGGGGTCGCCAGAAATGGTCGCCAATGGTGTCGGTGTTCGATAGTTTCATGAGAATTGGATGCTCGTTGATGGAACAACAGGGCTTCTTCTACTGGTGTTTAAAGTTGAATGTCGATGCCCCCGGAGAATCCCGTGATCCGGTCTGATAGTTTTTAAATCATCGGAAGCCATTATGAAAGCCATCAGGGAGCATATGTATGGTTGTGGTGTGGAATCACTACTAATGCTGCACCGTACAGACAGCCGTACAGACCACAAGTTGTCAATTAGAGCGATGGAATGACGATGTGCGGTTAATCGACGACTCGCCGGGGCTGCAAAATGGGGCTGCATAATTTAATTCCACGCAGGCAACCAGACAGTCACCGCTACCACTTCTGCAGCGCAGTTCTGTCTCCTTGTCTGTCTCTCTCTCTCTCTCCCTCTCGCTCTGTGAGGCTCTGTGGCTGTCGAAGCCACGTTACAGTGGCGAAGCATCAACTTATTGACTTATTGCCAATACGTGCATGCCGGAAACTTGTTGCTACTGCTGGAATGGCATGGAATGTGAGAGCGTGAAGCCAGGGTGAAGAAGGTACACCGCACGGCCC
>NC_064874.1:8966771-8996771 GCF_943734745.1 Anopheles darlingi | reverse complement strand
GTTAACAAGTCTTCGATTTCGAGTATCTCAGTATCTGACAATCCCTTGCAGAGACACACCCAACGTTTTCGGTAACAAAATTTAACAGTATTTCTTCTACAGGCAGCACATATACTATCCAAAAAATTTGGCCCAGTGTTACGGGTACATAGAATTATGTGGAACAACAGGCAAACAAGTGGAACCAGCCAAGACATCACTCCCGGCCGATGCTCCCTAATGGCCAGCGGGTCACAGCATTAAAGTTTGTGGCGCAAAGGTGAAAAAGAAAAAAAAAGGAAAAACGAAGTTGTTTACGAAAGTCCATTACGGTTGGTTCATCGGTTTTCGGAACATAAACGTGGTACACACACACACACACACACACACACACACGGTCGGCTTTCACAGCTTCATCCCATCGGAACGATGAGCTTCACCCCGAAAAGTACTTCCGACTTCCGGGCGTTCCGGTTTGGGACGAGGGGAGGGGGGGGGGGGGGAGAAAGTTCTGTTTGCCCGTGTTAGGTCTTAAATTATATTGCTACACATGTAGCCAAACACGACTTTTACAGGCCATCACCGCCGCTACCACCGCTTTTGTGTCCGCCTAGCCGGTTGTGTGTGTGAGTTTTACGTTGCTTTCACGCTTCTTGGCATCGTCTTGTGTGTGATGACCGCAAAAGTTTCTCCTGTGCATGTTGTGTCCAGCTGCACGTTTGCCGCCGCCGCCGCTGCACAGTGATTGGAGGAAGATGGACGCGAACGGACGGGGACGTGCCCAAAATTTGACCAGCAGAGTCAGCACTTCTAACACCAAACGAGCGCGCCTCTCCATCACACAAACAACAGAAATCCGTCACCTAAACAAACAGTATGGCGTGGCTTTTCCAAGCGGGGATACAGGACCTGTGCTAGCTGTCGGTTCACAACCACCACCACCACGAGCACAACAGGCGCCATGCTCCTCTGCTGACTCCCCGAATCGGTTCAAACCGATTCGAGCGATTCGAGTATTTCGTTGTGCAAGTTGCCAACTCTTGGACTCGTCGAGCGCGAGGTGGCTTTCGTTTGGAGCCTCTCTTCGATGTCAATGTCCGGGATATGAAGCTCTCCTCCCCCCACCAGCACCGCTACGGTGAGATCTCATTTCCACACACATCCCTTCGGCTCGTAACTCGTTGTTTGACGCCAGAAAAGCTGACGCGGATCGAGAAGTAAACCCTGCTGTTGGTGTGGCCAACGTTCTGGTTTTTCTCCCCTCATACCAATCCACGGCAATCGGTGGCCACCACTGAACGGAGCATCCGATCAGCAGCCCGATGTTACGATGCTCGATGATGACCAAACACACCATGAACCATTTACTTAGGACGAGCATATTGACCAACCATCGCTACCGTCCAGCTACCGCTTGGAAGAGAGAGAAGGATTGGAAGGGTTTTGTGGAAGGGGGAGTGGAGGACGATTGTGGAGTGGCATGCTGTTACGACACACACACACACACACACACAGAGACTGGTGCGTTGAAGTCAAATCACGCTGCAGCTTTGTGATACTTACGTTGCGAGTTCGATCGCCGGATAATGTTCTCCAGAAACGTGTTCTGGGGAGCCACGAGGCCCCGCCGTCCTCCGGGCATCGTGGAGCGTTGCTACTGTTGCTCCTGCTGCTGCTGCTGCTGTTGCACACCAACGACACACCACCACACCACCGCACTAACACAAACGTGCGCGTCACGCACGAATGTAATGTCCTCGATGTCGCCGTTGACCGCGACGACGACGACGACGACGACGACGACGGCGAGCGCCGCTGTTGCTACACTTTCGATCGATTTGCTTTGCTCCACGTACGCGCACACACACACACTGATACGCACAGCGCCTAGGGTGCGGGTGGGTGGGCAGCAGAAAAGGGGCGACGAACCGCTTCACATCGTATCGAGAGGGTGGCTTTCGCCCGTGAAAAGCGATCCCTTTTCTCACCCGTTTTTTTTATAAATTTTTTTTATTATTTTCCACAAACACTCACTGAGCACTTTGATCAAAACCACTACTACCACTACCTTCGCGCACACACTCACCGACACACACACAGTGGGGTGCTTTCTGCGCCCCCTCCGGCACACTAGTAAGACAGTTGCCGCTCTCTACTACCCATCCGGCGACCAGGATACCGTGATTCGGATTCGGATTCGGTTGGCCGCTCGATGGTGGCACGGCATCGACCCGGGCCGATAGACTTCACGTGCACAGACATATCCTGCCACCCTGTTCCGGGATTTGGTTTTTCCTTTTTTGCTTTTGCACGACACACCTGTAGACGCAGCGCACGCGAACACACGCGTCGAGGATGATCCGTTGTATCGAAAGCCCCCCCCTCAGTAAGACCTCGCTCGGTCAGAGGAGGTGAAGCAGGGTGCAAGCTAGTGGTGCGTCGCACATCTTGTCGCGCTCGCCAAAGGGGCCGGTAGGCCGAGGAAATGCGAATGTAATAATGGACACACAGACACACACACCGCTGGTGCTGTTCACTTGGCCGGTATTAAATATTTCAACCACACTTGCACCGCGTTGGCCTTCACGCGAACTTTGTACGCCATAATGCCGCCCTTCTCTCACACACAAAGGCGCGTGCACAGAACACAACAATCCACCCCACCGTAAACACCACCCCAGCAACCACCCTCAGGTGGGGTCGATTTCCTCGTCCTCGCCGGGCTTGTGTAATCACTTTATCCTTGGGAACTGTAAACTGGAACTTAGAGTGGGGTACACTCGTGGTCCACTCGGCCAACACCGAGATGGCTACGCTGGCTACGGTGCTGGAATTCGAAAACGGATTAAAACATGATTTAGCGTTATTCCTTTTTTTTTTTTAAATCCACTGGCACTCCATGACGTCACACGGCCTACTAAGTCCGGCTAGCCGTTCCGTTACAGAAATCCGTTTACTTTTAAATAATTAACCTCACTTTCTAGTAATTTATCGTCATTATTTTATCCGACCCCCTCCCCTCGGGGTCGTAGTAGGCGCGCTTCAAGGACGACCCGCAAAGGGCCTGCTTTGTTCGCGTTTCGCGCGTGTAGGTTTGAGTCAGTCGTTCGAGTAAACAAAATTAGCCACCGGTGGAGGAGGCTCGCCGCTGGTTCTTATCGATTTCTTATTCATTATGATATCGCTGCGAAAGGATCTAGGATAATGGAGTTCTACTTTGACCCCATTTTCTCACAATCGTGCGCCTTGAGCAGCACGTAATCAACATTCCATCGGGATGTTTGTGCATTTTATCTTCATTCGAGCACACACCGTCAGTATGCATCTTGAATTCCTCGCATTCCGCGGGCGCATTCCGTATCGAGTGCAGCGGACATAATGATGGCGTTACATCATCATCATCATCATCATCATAATCAAGCATTTTGTGGCGAGGTGCTTCAAAGCTGCATTCCGTAATGTTGATTGTACGAGCTCGAACGGTTCCATCCAGAATTGATTTCGGTTATTGATTAAACAGCCCTGTGAGCTGAACGTGTGAGGCGAACGAGTTCACATTCCGAATTTTGTTTGACTTTCTCGCATGGAATGAACCGAATTTCAATTAAGTAACTTCGAAATAAAATTCAAAACAATAAGTTCCATTACATACGGATGCTCTAGAAACGCTCGTAAACAGTCGATTGTATGGCTGTGCCCGGCAAATTACAACAACACAATCGAACCGCAGTTCCAGAAGGTTCTTGAAATGCTTCCAAATCCTAGAATCAGTGCAGATCCGAGCGGGAATCCCTACCAATACGGCACTCACGAGCACTCGAGCAACATTTGTATGATTCGCTTTTATGCTTCGAGCGTTGTTTGTTGTTCAAACTTTTTTCCGAAACACACTGGAATCCCTTCAACAATGCACTCGTCCCTCGCGTTCCTCACAGTGTAACGGGAACAGAGAACCGAGGAAACGGGAGTTTTAACGGCTAGAGACTGAAAGGAGCTTTTCATCAAGCTGCAAATTACACCCAACAAAAGTCCATCCGACCCGACCGTTCCTTCAAATCGACTGAAAACACTTGACTACGAGAGAAGGGAGAGAGAGAGAGAGCGAGAGGAACTGACTCCACATACTGTAACGCCCTTACAATCTCGGTTCCGTACTCGGGCGCACGCAAACACTCCGAGGCCAATGCCAACCAGCATACACCAGCAGCATTCGGCCATTCTAAGCCGACTGCAAACGTATATCGTCACTCTGGCACACCATTCCGTGGTCCGAAAGCAGCTTTTGCGGGAAAAGGGGGAACGTTCACACAAGCCTCTGGTGCGCTCTGGGCCCCTCACCTTCCGCTACCCTTCGTAAGGAAAACCTAATTAGAAAAGCTTTGAATTTGAATTCGAATTTCGGCACCCCGGCCCCGGTTGAAAGGGGTTTTGCTGAAAAGGCAATCCCACGGAGTTTTCCGGCCAAAAGAGGCTTAGCCAGGGCGTCGTCACTGTCGTCACGCCATCAAAAGGATGCTTCTTATTCCGTTTTTCTCCCACCAAACCAGCTGCACCACTCTGGGACACACACATCACCCACTCCATCACTCCATCATCGTCATCATCATCACCAACACCAACACCACTATTCAGGGCGTTGAAGTTGGTTGGAATTGATGTTGGCCGAAAGTTTTGAGTAAACACCTGACCCGATTTGGCTGGAAATGGAAATTTGAACCATTCGACCCTTCCCGGAATTATCACCTAGACACAAACACCGCCACACACACACACGCGCGCCAGAGCACATTTACATTAATGGCCATTCGCTGGGTCCGTCGGCAGCCGACGAAAAAGGACGACGAAGGAACAGCAGTATGTGTGATTGATCGAGGTCACTTGTCACATTCGCTACCTACCTAGCTAGTAGGTTACATGTGTCGTGTTGTGTGTGCGTGTGTGTGTGTGTGTGTTCTCATTTAGGGTGACCCCTGCTTTGCATATGCTGGTCCTTTACCCCTACATATTGCGTCGCGGCCCCAAATGACCTTTCCGCGGAAAGCGCCACCGTTTAGACGACCTTTCCGTGGACCAACTTCCCTGAACGCTACCCCACGGTCATTGGAAACTCCCCTCCTCCTCCTCCTACTTTGGATGACCTTGGGCTGTCACCATTGAACTCCATTAAGAAGACGACGACGGCGGCGGTGGCCGCGAAGCAGCTACATGAGCAGCGGCGTAACCGACAACACAACGGAACACCTTCGCTCTTCCGTGTACGTGTGTGTGTACATCGGGTTGGCACAATTTCTCACCCGCGGGTAGGGGCCTTGTATGGACACCTGCCTCCAGCTCGAGCCCCCCACCCCTCACCGCCTGCATCCATAAATCCTTCTCGCGCCCATAAATTTCTCCTTGAGGCTTATTTATGCAAATTTCGTTTGCGCTCCCGGCGGTTGGTCCCGGGGCCTTGGCCAGAGCACTTTGTGTGTTACTTCCTACACCACACACACACACACACACCGGCAGTAGTAGTAGTAGTGTTAGTTAGGTCGAAGGAGCCGGCCGCCCCCGACCGACTCGAAACGAAAATCTCGCAATCTTCGCTTCCTCGGGAACTCCCTAATTGAAGTTTTAGTGGTTAGTGTTGCAGGCACCGTTGCACAATCCTGGCAACCCGGGATGGCTATCAATCGTGACCCACGCCCCGGGTTGGTTGGTTAAATAGCGAATGAAGAGCCCGAAGAAGTGGCGTAATGGCCGCTAACCTTGCTAGCGTTGATGTACTCGATTGCTAACCGGTGGGTGCTCGGGCGTTCCGGGTCGTGCGGAACCGCGAGAAAGGAAAAGTTCCCGCCAGTTCTAGGGGTCCATTAAGGGATGATTGTGGCGGTGGTAAAGAACGAAACGAAACGAAAAAAACGACACGAAACCCGGGAAGCTCGACCGGTTAGATAGATGGCGAATGATCCGTCTTGCGGTGTGGCGAACGCACCGACGACGACGACGACGACGACCACAAGGACGTGTTGGACGAGGCTACAGGTAGCGTTAGAGCAGTTGATACGTATGATTCAATTAGATGGCGATACGGCGATGAAGGTCTGCTGGTCCCGGATAGTCCGTAACCTGGCATTATCCTTTATTTCCCTTTTTTGTAGGAATAAAGGATCGTCTCAAGGTAAGGATTGGGTTTTATTGAAAGCAAGCGAAGGTAACGAGTCCCTATATCTGGGAGCTCGTTAAGTGGAAGGAAACATTTTTTGATCTTATGATGTTGTTACATTTTCGCTTTCTTCTTCCATACTAATTCCTAGCATACTTTTGCATTGCAAAAGTCAACAATTTGACAACTAATACTCTTCATGCCACCGAAAACCCAAAGGCTACTATGTTGTTTGAGAGAAAGAAATGGATTTACTAGCTGCATGTTCATCATAGTAGGCTATGCAATTTATGACAAACTCAAAATAAAATGTCTATTCAATGTCAAATAATGTTAATGGACTAGAGGATCCATAAGAATTAACCTCGACGGTCCAACCCTTGGAAACTCTACGTTGAGAGAAACACCCACAACACATCAACATCGAAATAAAAATGGGGTTATATTCTTCCAGACACTATAAAACGGTTGATCATCATCGCCAAAGTAAGTCGATAAGCCATCAAGTTAATACATGAGCAAATCATTATGCATAGCATGCTGAAATGCTCTCCTCGCATCCAGCAGGCCCAGAAATTATGAACCAACACAGTAGGATTGACATATTACATATTCCCCACATATGCCGAAGGATCGATGCAATTCAATCGGATTTAATCAATCATCAAACCTAAACTGATTTGCTTTAATCGTCATCGTCACCGATAGGGAATAATGGGAGGGTGGGGGTGGCTCGTTATACCCGGGGGAGGATGGAGGACGAATCGACGAATCGCACGGTTTGGTAGATTGCAAAATTAATTGCCAGCTCAAGATGGCTGGCAGAGGGGAGGCCATACTGCAAACCGGCCGGATAGCCATCCCCGGCGCCAGGATCGTTCGTCTCCCTCCTCCCCCCGTCCCAAAACATTATTGTGCCCGCAGAATGCTCACTTTACGACGACGACAACGATGATGCCGGCGACGGCGACGACGGCGACGACGACGCCGGTGACGACGACAGCGATGGTGGTACTATTTGCCTACTTTCCGTTCGCATTCAAGTGATCGAAGACCCTGATCCGGCTAGCCAGCCAGCCAGCCAGCCAGCCAGCCAGCCAGCCAGCCAGCCAGCCAGCCAGCCAGCCAGCCGGTCCGGTGGAGTCTTTACGGCCGGCAGTCGCATCGGTCTCTCGATGATGTCTCGCATCCCCCGCTAAATCCCGTTGAGACCGAGCCTACACTTGTCATAGGCGCCATCAACTGATGGGGGTGCTGGAGCGCGCCCGCGTGTGTGTGTGTGCGCTCGCCGGGCTTGCCATCGCAGGCTGCCCGGCCCGAAGCTCATGACTATTTAATACGTGCTCAGCCACCGGTGGTGGTGTGTCATCGTACGGTGGCTGCAATCGTCTCACATCGTCGTAGGATGATTTCATTCTCCATCAATTTCAGCTCCCGCTGCTCCTGCTGCTTCCCGGCGGGGCCCTTTCTCCTCTTCTCTTCTCTACTCTCCTTTTCCACCCTCACTGGTGACTGGCGAAGCAAAACAACGGCGTGAAATGAGATGCCGATGACGGAAATGAGACAAAAACAAAAGACGACGACGAAGAAAAAGAAGAAGCACAAGCAGCAGCAGCAGCAGCAGTAGCAGCGGCGGCTAAGGCGAATAAAAGGGCTCCCTCCTACAATGATCGCAGAAGTGCCACGTAATGCTCACACACCCACACACACACACACATGGCAGTCCGCTGGAGCGACAGCAGGGGACGAGGTTAGATCGAGGCGTTCAACTCCCACCCGTTCGCACACACACACACACACACTCCCCGGGATGGGATGGTCAAAATCGATATTCAGATTATCTTGATTGTGGTGGATTGGCGTTGCTCGACGCCGGTCATGGCGACGACGACGACGATCCCTTCCCAAGACGGTGCCAACCGGTGCCGGAGACCCGACGGAGAAAGGACCCGGCACACATACTCACATACACACACGAATACAAGCACATTAGGCAAAAGCAATGACCTTTTACTTCGTTTCGCGTGCATAATCGAGCAGGCATTAACGAGGTTTGATGCCGTGCGGGGGTACTGCCGGCCTATGCCCGGGGGGTGTATGCGGTACACATCGGATACGTGGCGCTGACCAGATCCATTAGTATAAATGGATACCTCGGACAAGATAAGAGTTTGAGAAAAGGATCGCCTCTAACTATTGGGCACGATTTTATTGCACTCGATGCCTTCAAACGGTGTAGTTGCATTAGCGTAAAGAGTACGTGACCATCGCGATCGCGACGGAGAGCGGATCCGTGATTGAGAAGCACATTTTGCGGAGCGGATTTTCACCCTTTTTAGTTGCCAGTTGGTTGTTAATTTTCTTTTTTTTATTATTATGACATGGACGAGTTTTTAAGAGTGGAATAGAAGCACATAAAATTATTTAATGCTCCGGTTTTTAAATACGCGATGAGCCACAGTGTCTTCTGCCAAAGATCCTTTTATGGATTATGTTAGCCCATTTCCACTACTGTGTAGGATAAAACAATGTCAGAAGAGATGGAAATGTCGAAAGACAAAAGCCTTCTTCGATCTATCCTTCGATGTTTCTTAGCATGCTATGCTCTACCATGACGGCTTGGCAAAAGATTCCTCTTTTCAAAAGTAAAAACCCAAGCATCTAAACAGCACAGTAGCACGCTCTTGCTCTCGCTATTGGAGTGTTTTGCTCGGTTGATTAGACCATTAATTATCATAATTGAATGGTCTCCGATCCATCAGCAACACTTTCATCTTCTGCCACACACACACACACAAACACACACACACACACAAACACACTGCCATCTTCGCCCTCGCCCCTCCCCTCTGCTACTATGTATTGCATATCATTTATCTAAATCAATGCCCGTCGGTGCCCGCACCGAGCACCACAAAGATTGAAACGTTGAAAACCCCCGAAAACCTTTTCGAAAGTGAAATGAAGGCTCATCTATAATTCATCCCCATCTCACCAGGAGCCGGGAGCGAGTGCCATTTTGAAAACGCGCGCGAGTACCCATCCCAAGTATCGACTTGGCCACTGGACTTGGGGCATTCTTCTTCATCAAGGCGAAAGCGGCACGCGATGCGATGATACAATCCCCACAAGATGATGATGATGATGATGATGCTCCGTGCGGAGGATCACGCAAAAGCATCCATAATCCAATTTTGGGCGATACCCAGCACGAGGCTAGCCCTTGCCCACCACTGATCCCTGGCCTGTGTATGTGTGTGCGAGCGCACGCGCGCCCTTGTGTGTGTTTGTAGGTCGGAACCTATAATTATATAATAAAAAGTGTGGAAAACTTAACCGCCATTTTGGCTCGGGCTCGGGGGCTACACTTTACCACCCTCACCACCACCACCACCACCACCATTGTAGACCTACGCTCCCCATCCCTTCCCCATAGTGCTGTTGCCCTCGAGAGTCTCGGATTATTCATTGTGCGCACTCAGTAATTAATTTCATTCATCCCGCCCTCAGCGATCACATTGCTCTGAGGACACCGCTGCCACCGCCGCCTCTGACTCCGCGGTACCGCGAACCTGTCTCTTGTTATGATACCTTCACCTTGCACCCACATCGCACCGTCTTCTCCTCGTCTCCTCTCGTCTCGTCGGCGTCTTGCTTTCGGCGTCGCAATTCCTTTTGTGCGGCCATTATGCTCCAAAAAGCGGAATCTTCGCGCTCCCGGCTGCTCCTTCTTCTCCTGCTCCTCCTCCTCCTCCTCCTTCTCCTGCTCGCTGCGCTGGAGAGATAAATGAATAAATAATTTCACTCCTCGCGCCATCACCTCCAGCGATGGCCCGTTCCGTGATGGTGACGTTGGTTGCGGTTTCGCTTCGTTCGCCCTCTCAACAACCTATCTCGCGCCGTCGACCGACCCCAGTAGCGACCACACACACAACCACACAGCCTAGGTAGTCTCAGAGCCCCTGCTCGCTCCTTCTCCGGTACGATTTATCACCGCTTTGGCATCAGGAAATTAATGTTAACACCGCCACCAACCTAGCTCCTAGTCGATAGTCCAGATGGTTTCGGGAGAAAACCGCGCCAAACCCGTGGAGGTGGAGACGAATGGTGAACGATGCGCCAGCATCGCGCATTGCGATGGAGCCGCCTGGTCGCCGGTAGCGGGGACCCCGCAACTGTTGTGGCCATTCCCGAAGTTGCTCAGCCGCGCCAACCGGAAAGCGGCGCGCTTCCTGCGTCTAGTTAATTTCCTTTCGCCTCGCAGTCACCCCTCCCCCCCACCCCGTGCTCCCTGGCCACAGGCCAAGGGACGCGCCCTCGAGGCGGGCTTGCTTATCGCGTTTTTTTTCTTCTCGCGTCGCCCCCCCCCCCCCCCACCTCCCCCTGGGGGCACCCACAAACGCGCCTTTTAACCAACGAAACAAGGCCATTTTATAATTTCCCGTTGTTTGGAGTCAGTTCATTTCAAACCGAGCATTTGAATTGAACCCTCCAAAAACCAGCCAGCCTGTGTGTGTGTGTGCACCGTTCTGTGGAGGTCTTATCTGCAGACCAAACGACCTGAACCAACGATAGTCAGACCAGTGAAGAGAATGCCGTGGCTAGCGAGTGTTTACTGTTTGGCCAACAGTAACGACTGTTCGTAATGGTGCTGCTACCTACCTCAGCTCTAGCTCTAGGACTTGTTTATTTGCAATAGGCACGCACGCACACACACACACACACACACCTCCCCATGGATCCACATCCTGTCTGGTCCTGATGCCAGATGCCGATGTTTGGCCGGAACTTCAAACCAGACCTCGCACCGATGAAGTAGGTGCTCCCGATGTAGAGTGTCGGACGAGGCACCAAAACCGGTCCCGGGGTTTTTGGTTCCCGTTTTTTTTTTTGGTTTGTTTTTTGACAGAACTCCAACTCCTGTGCCCTGTCTTCCTCCCATTATTACTGTTGCTGTTGCGTGCTCGCCAGGTGCTGGTGGTGGTGGTGGTGGTAGTGGTGCCGAATGATAAACTTTAAAGACAACATTAACGAAGCCACTACACACTACAAGCAAAAGAGTCGCCCAGAGGCCCAGACCACCCGTGAGCCAGAATAAATTTACGGTCAGCCGGTCGCCCCCAGCCGGAAAGCTCCGGAGGACATTGTTTCTTCGCTTCGCAACAACGGACTTTTTGTGGCCAACCGGACCGCACACACACACACACACACACACACACACACACACACAGGACAACAAACACAGGGCACAAACAGTGGCATCCTTGGCATCGGCTTGGTGTCTTGTTCGACATTGCCACGAGTCACGGGATGTCTGAGGACATCGAAGTCGTAACTTCTGTATGAATTGTTCTGTCGTTCTCTCGCTAGAGACTTTGGGTCGGGCTCGGGTCTCGCTACAAAAACGACCCGGGACGGAATGGAGACCAGTTTTTGTGCTTCACAGAGCAACAGAACTACGGGGCGGGGTGGGAAAAAATGGAATCACCAACACACCGCCTGCTTCTCGGCTTTCGAGACTCTCGGCGCAGAGGATCCGTGGTGGAGAAGCGAATTGATCCGCTTTTCTCATCGCACATCACAGAACTCCCACGGTTAACGGCAGTGGACCTGAGGCAAACCTTGCAGGACATTTGGACCTTTCAAAATGTCCCGCTTTTCGGGGAAGAGGAAAACCCCGGGAATCCAATCGAGAATATTATTCCAAAACTCACTCACCGACGACGACGACGACGGCGACGAGGACGTCATTTCGAGAACGCGTCACACACGCAGCGCCCGTTCGGGTTGACGCAGGTGGCACTGACGACCGGTGACGACTGTTGCCGATGGAAAGAACGGGGTTGACACATAAATTTCAATTATAAGTGCTGCCACACGCAGCAGCAGCAGCAACAGCAGCAGCAACAGAAGTGAACCGACGCATTAAATGAATCGAAAAACCGGTCCAGGAGGCCATTTCGTTTTCGGCTTCCCAAGAGCGCACGTCACGGCGATCCGGGAACAGATCCGGGGAGTGCAAATGGATCAACAACAACAGCAACCTACAACAAGTACAGCAAGAATCGGCAACGCCGACAGAAAAGGAAATGGCGAGAAAAGAGTTTTTGCTCCCAGCAACAAAACAAACTTCCCGTTTTATGCTTTTCACACATTTCATACACATTTCACGGTGCCACAAGACACACACAGCCGGCATAAAGCAGCATAAACTTTGGCGATTCCATCGGGCTACTCGGGCGCACGAGGACCGGTGCCTCAGTTTACAACCGCAACAACAGCGACGGAGGAGCGAAATTTATACAATTTTGCTCTCATCGCCGTGTTGGCAATTTTTCAGGCCCTCCTCCTCCACCTCCACCGACAACAACACGCCCTTGCGAGCCACGGTTCCCTAGGACACACACACACACACATGTCGGTGGGAACGTGACTGACGTCAGTGGGAATTTCTAATTCGACGCGAGAGCGCGTTCGCCGTGAGTCACCCACACACACACACACGGCGTGCTGTGGCCATCGTCTCTTCGCTCGGTATAATCGGGTTTGCAGCACCGTAAGCACCGTAGCAGCCCGGCCGCAAGACCCGAGACCGAAGAAGGTGGTCAACTTTGAGGCAAACTCCAAGATGTGGGTTCCAACGTTCCCTGCGACCCTGCGACAATGCCAAAGGTCACACCAACCGTGGTTGTTTGTGTGTGTGTGTGTGGCCACGGCGCCACACATTGCGTTAATGCCGATCGATTGCCACGCCCCACCATCCACCGGTTCGCCTGGTGCTCTGCTCCAACGACGGAACCGCTTAAGAGGTTTTTTTTCCTTCATCACATTTTCCGTTTTTCCTGCTGCTCGGTCTCGCCCACCGACGAGCGGAAAGGGGGGATGCTTTCGCAATGTCTACCGGGCACGCAAACTCATCTCACGCACGGCCAACCGATCACGCACACACGATCGGTATCGGTCGATTGGTTGATTGCTTCCTACAGGGAAAACACGCGCCCCGTTGGTGGTGGTGGTGGTGGAGTGTTTCCTAATGAATTATCATCACTTTCCAGCCCAAGACGTGTGCTACGACCCGCCACACACACACATACAGACACACACAGACACAGTGGAGTGAATCATTTAATCATGTTCATGATGCTTGGTCCCGGGACCGAAGTCGGATTAAGTCGTTCGGTGTTTTATGGAACTCGCTCTCCGGTTTGAGGGCTTTTCGGTTGTTGCGTGGGAAGTTGTTGCGGGTGCGTGGGACCGCGGGACCACGGGAAGCCTGGGCGCCAATTAATGTAGATAAATTCAGAATTTATAGCACTACGAGGTGGAGCGCGCTTCGCGTAGCGACCAATGGAGATGGAATGGAATTTCGAGTGCATGGCACACACACACATACTGTTACGTGCGCACAGAACCCACAAGCAACGGTCGGTATCTTGTGCACGACCTTCCAAATGCATTGTACAGCGCACAATGGCCACTGGCACCGCCGTTGCTGCACAAAAGCGTAATGTGCAATCAGCGCGCTGACATTCTTTTAACTGCTTCAAATACCATTTTTCATGTCCCAACTCTGGACTATTTTTTTTTTTTTTT
The DNA here is from genome assembly GCF_943734745.1 of Anopheles darlingi. Classification (NCBI taxonomy): domain Eukaryota; kingdom Metazoa; phylum Arthropoda; class Insecta; order Diptera; family Culicidae; genus Anopheles; species Anopheles darlingi. The sequence continues at coordinate 8,983,054 of NC_064874.1, read as the reverse complement.
TGAAAGGGGGTGGATAGGAGCACAGAAAAAAACCCATCCAGGAGCCGTAGCAGCATTCCTTATATCACTCCAACATTTATCATCTTGTCATACCGGTGGCGGAGAGCTGCTGAAAGATCTCCCGTTCCTGCTGTCCCTCCTGTCCTCCTGACGGGCCGGGTTGCAGCAAACAGCAACAACAATGTCCAGTTGCCCGGCTCGCGACATTCCTACGATTAATGACCGAAAGCAGACTCGTCCTCGCGCACCTCGTCCTTCCACCCTTGGTCACGCGGTCAGTGAGCATCCCGGAAGTCTGGGCTTTGGTCGGGCGTTCCTGTATGTTGGCCCGCTGCCAACGGCGAGCATAAGCTCTACATGGTTATCTTCAACCAACAACAGCAAAAAAAAAACCAAAGAGCCAACCACCGCGAGAGGAACAACTCCGATCAGCAGCAGATTGCTTGGTCGTTGCATGTGTGGCGTTGCTGTTTTTTTTTATGAAAATGAAAATGAACATTAATAGCTACAGCGCGATAGAGTGCTGCCTGTTTTTATGTATGATCCGGTTTGCGCTGCATGTCCTGTCAGCCGTAATCCGGATGCAAAACAAATATGGACGACGAGGAGCTATGAGAGTTCAAGTCTCAACGAAAACGTACAGAGCTACAGCAGCGTATAAACGGATTCGTTAAACGTCAGCTTTTAAGCTGCTCGTATCCGCATCCTGCGTCACCTCGTTCTTCAACTACTTCCTTGCCGTTGCCGGGCTACTAGCGGAAGGGCGACGTAAATAGGACATTTATTTGGATCACCTGCGAGCGGATGGGTGTTTCTCTCGCACCCACTCCTGACCCTGAAGGTGCCCGAAGTAAAAAAACCACCCCGAAACGGCAGCATCAAGGATGCTCGACGGCAAAGGGGCCCAAGGGCTGCGAAAAGTAAAAAAAAAACCCACGTCGCAAACAACATCCTAGTTGCATTTCGGAGTTTCGGCGCCGCCTACTACTACTGACTCGTCTCGGCGCGTCTTTGACGTTTCTCTTCTTGTGACACTTCTTCGAACGTTCTTCTACGTTGATTTACGTGCTGCCGTCGTCGCCGTCGAGCATCCCTTCTTCCCGCTTTAACTGTCCTGGCCCACCAGCACATGCCGAACGAGCACCGAACTTACTGGCTTCCGTCTCTTGGTCACCAGCAAAAAGGGGCGACTAAATGGCTCCCGGGTGCCCGGTTCCTCCTCGTCGTGTTCCGTGGCTCAATTTCTCATTATCGTTTGTTTTGTTTTTGTTTTTCGCAATATCTGCGAATGCCATTTCCGTGGCGATCCAAGGATGCTACGGTTCGTCTGTGTGTGTGTGTGTGTGTGTGTGTGTGTGTGTGTGTGTGTGTGTGTGTGTGTGTGTGTGTGTGTGTATGCTTAATGTCAGCGCCGTGATCGGGTGGGCGACCGGACTTCTCTGGACTGGATTGTTTCTCGTTTACGACAGCCACGGAGCCAGCGTTGAGACCATCCTTTGCCATCGCGACCACGGTCTCCATGGTTGGAGATTCCATCCGAAGGGGGCGGGGGGAGGGGGGGCGCCTCGATCCTGAGACTGTCGGTGTGGTTTGCGGTCGGCGAAGGCAATAAATAAGATTACTCTTAACTTTTTCGTATCTTGTAAATTAGTTCGAGTGTGTCCCCGGGTCCACGTCCGGCCATCTTAGCAGCCCATCACCGATCAGGCAACGGGCCTGGACCAGTCTCTCCTGCTCTCTCTCTTTCTCGTACTCCCTTCCTTTCCCTCGCTGCGTCCGTTATGTCCCTTTTGCAGATCTTAATATAATTGTTTTGTGTATCGCTCGGGACCACTTTAAGGGCTGTTGTCGCTGTTGTTGGTGTCACCAGTTTGTCTTGGTCCGTGTCCGTGTAGTGCCCGGTGCTTCCGGTTCCGGAACACTCGATTCAAGTGGGTGTTCAGTAAACATCTCGCCCTAGACTGACTGCTTCGAGTGGCTCCTTGACAGTTCACCGTTCGCCTCACTGCACTAGCACTACCGCTGGTAACATTGTCTTGTAATCGATTCCACTACCCACACAGGCACACACACACACAGACAACCTGTGACAACCATTAGCAAATTGCGGTCGATGAATCCAACGACGACAACAACGACGATGCTACTCGTGATGGCGGCGTGCACCGAAAGATCAAATATTAAGATTGATTATGAGAAGTTTGTTCTGTTCTGTGATACTGTGTATGATTGCAATTTGTTGCTGAAGGTCTCGGTATTCGCCTTCGCAAAAAAAAAACTTTTCCCAAATCTCACCGCCAGCCAGCCAGCCAGCCAGCCAGCCAGCACCAGCCGCTGTTGCTGCTGCTATCGGTTTAATCGGTGGGACGCGGGATCTCATTTCTAACTTCGGGCTTAATGTGGAAAGTTGTGCGAGTGGGACAGTGGGATTCGAAGAAGCAAAAGAAAGAAAAAAAAGGTGGTGAAGGTCCTCTGCCACCTGGGCAGGACACGAACAGCACGTGCCAACCGCGGTCTTGAAACTCGAAATCAATTTCAAGTCCACCCCAAAAAGGTAAACGGCGATGGCCGGGAGGTCCGAATTGTTTTACTGTCCCGGAGAAGGAAGAGAAGGAGTCCGAGAACGCCAGATGGAAAAATGGAAATAATAAGAAATACAAAGCAAATGAATCGCTTTCGGGTTCTTCCTCCCTCTCCCCGCCGTTCCACTGAATTCTGTCCGGAAAATGCGTTCTTCTTGAGATGGGAAAGCAGCCCCGCCCGGTGGCCGGAGGGCCGGACTCGAGTGTCCGTAGCGAGTGTTCTTGATAGGCCGGTGGCTGAAATAATGGCACACAAACACACACACACACTTCAGGGACCAATGGAATAAAGAACCGAAACCGTGATACGCGGGGCCCCCAAAATGTTAGTCGTCGTCGTCCGGATGGCAATCTCGCTCCGGACATGGGCACCATGTCCTTCCGACCCCTTTTTTCCTCTCTATTGCAGTACGGAAGTCGAGGCCGTTGGTGTACCCAAAAGGCGTGTGTGTGTGTGTGTGCCCGAACTAATGGTCCACTTTATGCCGGTTCCAGCCCACGCTAGTAACGTGTCTAAACTACTCTCGGCCCATCCGTCGGCCTTGGATGGGAGCGCGTGTAATAATCTGTAACAAGCTTAGACCAGAGTGCTGCGGCGGAGGAGAGTGCTGAGTGCTGATGGTCCCCTTCGTCCCGCACACCGAGAGAGTTCGGGATGTCAGGGAAAGCGGACGGACCTAAGGGTTAGAACCTTGGGTACGGTAATTACATCTATTATATGTTGAGCACCCCCTTCTGCTGCCCGGCTGCCACCAATCAGAACACTAACGACATCATCCATTACGATGCTTGCTTGCGATGTACTTCGTAGGGACATCGGACGCAGGACGCATCGAACCAATCGGGGCAGATACCTAGCGAGCTCACTTGACTCGATCGGTAGCGCTTTAAGAGCTGTTGCGCCCTTTCTCAAAGACCCCAAAAACGGGGTCCGAAAGCTGAACTGTTCCACTCCATTTAACAATGAAATGTGATGTGATCCAACAGCTACCGAACTCACCAGCCACTCGTCTGCAGCTGCACCACAATCACACCATCCACCATCCAGCCTAGGGGCGGCCCGCTGCTAGTGATGCAACATTTAGTAACTGCATTGCAGCCGACCGGAGCGATTCAGATTCTGGTAGGATTGGATTGTCCAAATCCTCACCAAAAAACCCGCTCGAAGTCTGGAGTTTGAAGTGAGGGGCGTGCAACCGACGGTGGCGGCATCCCCTGAAGGCCCTTAAGGGGCTGCTACACGTCCTCAGTTTGGGCGGGAGGATAGTGGGCGAGAGTTAAAAGCCAAAAACCCACCGTGTTGACCTAGAATCCAATCCAGGGTCCGGGGACGGATACGAGAGGCTACTGGACGGACACTCTGGGGCGATAGGACCGGTGCGATCGTGTTCCGTCGTGCATCGTAGGCATTAGCGTGACCCCGTGTACTCCTGCACTCCTGTGTAGTTCTGTTCTCCTCCCGTGTCCTCGCTAGGTTCATAATTGATGCGCTGGACCTGGCAGTCAGCAGTGGCATCGGCCGAAATGAAACTTTAATTTCGTCATAGAGCCGACGGGGAGTGATTTCTTGCGGAGGCGCCCCCACGGGGAGGAGGGTCCATCGGTGACTCCCCGGTGAGCGGCGTTATGAAGTCATGAAAAGTCATTTTTGGAGTGCCTAGACTATTCCAACATTTATCAGCGACCGTTATAGCAGCGGCCAGCGCGATGGCCACTGGGAGGCGAGAAGAGGACCTGGGGCCCCCTTTTTTGGAGTGTCAAAGTTTGGCCGAAGATACGAAGCCTTACCCGTGTTAACGTACTCTAAACGCGCCCGGCGCCCTGGTGGAGAGTTGATGAAAAGATAAGTCATTGAACCTCAGCTCAGCTTCTTTCTCTTCTTCTTCTTCTGATTCTTCGTCCTATCTAGTGCTTTAGCATCCCTTAGCTAACCGTGCTCTTGCCGGAGTTTTTTTGGGTGATCTTAGGCTACCAAGGATCCCTTTGGTAACAACTGGAAAGCTTACTACAGAATGGTCCAATACCACGGTAGTCTACACCCTGTGCGTGTGAGTGAGTGTGTATGTGTGTGCACGACGGCTGCGAGCTGCGCGACTTTCTGTCCTTAGCGGCTTCGTTTTATAACCGCATTAAGATTCAGGCCTTCCTCAGCCTGCTCATAATCTGATTATCTGCCTTATTTTCTTTACACACTTCGACGCCCCTTAGTGCCGGTTTTGCACACGAACCGTACACACACACACATAGACACGCAAACTCACATACAAGCTCGCATCAGGACAGCTGGTACACGTACATCCTGCCTGCCTGCCTGCTCGACCGAGGCCACTAGCACACTACACGGCTCTTATACGGACTTGTTCAGGTAGAGCAAAAGAAGAATCGCACGGCAAGGTAAATGAGATAGCACACAAAGACCCAAGCACGCTTAGTGTAGAATTATCATCAGCACGGTCTCGCCACCGACCGCGCATCACCCGCGAAGTTCCCGGCGAAGGGCCCGCTTCCATTCGAAGACAAGGTCGATAGAGTCCTTTGAAACGGTGGCAGCTGCTGCCACACTCCGGCAACCATAGACCGCACCAAACGAACGAACGTCTTTGCATCGACCCTCGCGTCCCTGAGGTCCTCGCGTGGTACCCGGATGTGTGCGTTCTTCAAAGGCTGGAACGAAACTTTGAGCGTTATCGTCCTTGCACCAGCAGCAGCAGTAGCAGCAGTGCTTCATGCTGCTTCGTGCGTAATCACCTTGAGTGCGTAATGAGCTGCACGTCAAGCGCGCATACAGGCACACATACACACACACAGAAGGTACACTAGTGAGCTGCCGATGCAACTGAACCACCAGCATTGTTGAAGGTCCTTCTTTGTTGGGGTTTCGTCCCAGGTTCGTCAGCTGCAGAACGTCAGCTAATGCTACATATACGTGCTTGCGAGCGTGGCGCGGCACTACTGCTACTGCTTCTGGTGCTTCTGGTGTGCTACCAGCATACTAGCATCGTTGCTTTCTGTGAATTTTATCTCTCTCCCTTCCCCGATGCCGATGGAGGCGCCTGCGACGGTGGAGGCGCCAACGAGCTGGTGTAACACTACAACCGCGTACCGCGGTGTAACGGAAGCGCGTAAGCAAACCAGCACCGAGGACTACGGAGGACTACTACACTACACCAACACCAGTAGCTGGTAGCTGGCAAATGTGCAAATGGTTTCTCCTGCGACGGAACGAACACTCGAACGGCGGCGGCGGCAGCGGCGGCGACGACGGTATGTCGGCTAAGGAAGCTTTTACCGAAGTAAAGTTATCGCGTTGTACCCCGCGGCCATTGCGCTTACCGTCATGTAGCACTCGCTCAATTGCTGTTCGCTTTTACTGTTGTTACGTTATTTTTTTCCTTCAGTTTGTTACTTTACATTTTTTGAAATCATTACGAGTGTCCGATCACCTGCTACACACACACACACTGACGTGGCGTTCCGAGCGATTGGCCCTACCAGCAGAACAATTCCAGCGCGACACAAAGAATGTAACTCGCTTGACCGTTTGTCAGTATATGGCTGGCGGTGACACGTTGGCAGTAGTAGGCCGTAGCGAGAGAGAGAGGGAGTGAGAGAGAGAATAACAGCGAAATAGCGAGAGAGATAAATAGATAGAGAGAAAGAGAAAGCGAGAAGTCGCGTTAGAGGAGGTCATATCCTTTCCGAAAAGGACACTTTCCATCTCACTACAGGCTGGCAGGAAGCAACAAGAACACATTCCGGCCACACGGCCAACCACGTAACACTGCTGCTGGTGCCAAGGCTGCAAGGGGCCGTAACAATACACTCCCTTTACACGCATACACACACACACACACACACACACTTTTTAGCTCTTGAAGGATGTTTCCGTTTAGCTTTTTTTTTCTTCCTTTCGGACCGAATTAGGTAGAGATTATGCCAGCGCACACACTGTGGCCACTTGTGCGCGTAAACGGGAAGGAAACCCTCTTTTTTCTCGGTTCCATCGAGGAACGTCGTCGCACTCACCGCCGGACTCCGCGAGACCCCCGGGCAGCCACCACCACCACTACAACCACTCAAACTCCGGATTCTGGACTGGTACAGGGGGAGGTGAAACTGGACACAGGACGGGAACACAACTATTAAAATCCGATTTTTACGACCTCGGTCCGACTTTGACCGCGATGCGACTACTTCGGCTACGTTGACTTGGAGGCTTGGCTTCGCACCCAGCACTGCTGCACCCTCAGCGGAGACTGAGGATTCATCAGCGGCCGAGCCGTCTCCGAACCGGAAAGAACCGAATCGCCTTTTTACTATGGGACCCATTCCGGTTCCTCTCTCCTCTCGCGCTCTCTCTGCAAAATAAGGATACTCCGTGCTGTGGAGGTATGGTGAGGGTCGCACAGAGAAAAGTGCTGTTCCACCTTCTCAGGTCTTTCCAGTGTTGTCCGCGAAGGATTTCCATTTCCTTTCTGGGCAGGCGCAGTTAACACGACCGACCGACCGACCGACGGACGGAAAGACCGACTAAATAGTGGACTCCGTGTCGTCCATCGGTCGGTCGGGGACAGTGGAAACGGTTTCGAGAGCATAACCTGCTCCCGCTCACGCATCACGGCAGTTGCGACCGGTGTCAACGAGATACACGTACTGTACGAGCCGTTGGCCGTTACTACTACGCACAGGGTGACACACGTGCCGGGATGTGTTGATGTTGTTGATGTGGCATTGGACGGAATTTACTTGATCAAGAAACAAAACGCCGGACGGAAATGGCGCTGGGATTCGCTTTACTCCTCCGCTGCTCTGTTGCAGTTAACGCCATTAACTGCGGCCAATTCAATCTGTACCATATTCTTGGATACCCCTTTTTTCTGTCCCCGATTTATGTGCAGCCAACAATGGCAGTGTTGCCCCCTTCACGGCGCAACGGTCTAGCGGAAAACCGTTACGCGGCGTCGTTATGGTCATCAATCATTCAGACCCGCTTTCGACAAACAGTCTGTTGATTTTTCCAGCGAATCCTGTTTCATGTTTTTGCTTACTCTTTCCGGTAGTTCCGAGCTACAAAACACCCAACGGCCTGTATGTGTGTGTGTGGCCGGAGGTAAACTTGTCTCGACATTCTTGCGATACGATGAGTCTCAAGTTACAAGTTGCCGCGTTCCAGGTATGACCCCTCCCCTCTCGCTTTCTCTCTCGGTCACGACCATGCTTTTGGCAAGTAAAAAGTTGTTTTCTTTCCCCGTTGGCTTTGTTTATCGGTGCCAGATGGTACTAAGCAGTGCAGGAAGGACTACATAGGTAGGTGGTCGCACAGTACGCATGTCCATCTCCCATCCATCGCTCTCGTACCTTGCTCTCTTTCTCTCTCTTTCTCGTCTTTTTGCGTTGCTTAAGCATCAACCTTCTGATGCTGGAAGCTCACAGAAGAAGAGCTCGCGGTGAATCGGAATTACTCCACTGTTTGTCAACACGCAACAACGAGCGACACCTACAGGAAGTCAACAAACGAAACGAAGGTGTTCCATTAATTATTTACCAAATAAGACTCATCATTTCGGGTTTTGCTGTTGTTCCTACCACGGCAGATGCAAATGCATTTCCCTTTCCTCTAACAAGGCTAACGTGAACGTGTTCTTGGTGAACGTGTAGTGTACGATTGGGTGTTATCAATCGCAGGTGCTCATATTGCGCTCCACAAAATACTCCAAGAAGTATCGAGCTCTTCGTAGGTGAGACAACATATTTTTTACATCGTAAGTTGATATAAAATGTTGAAAATGGTGGCTTGGAGAAAAGGCTGGATAAAGTAAATCTGTTTTGCCCCAATTCGTCAAAAACGTTGCCCTCTTGAGGTGGACAACAAGTATGCGCCTTAAGGATAGCTAATGGTGTTGCCTACCTTAAGGTACATAGGGTGCTCGAATGTCCTTCTCGTTCGAGCAGGTACCACAGGGATGGTAATAAAGTTAAAATAACGGGTAACCCAACACATTTTTTTTTGTTACGATTAGTTGGTTTAAGAATTAAAATGTTAAGAATCGCACGATCGGTCCCCTGCTCATCAGCCTCCGACGACGACGGACGTACTGGGTACAATTGTGAAATAACCACACACAAAAAAAGGGTTACACGATGGTGCAGGGTATGTGCAAGAAAATGCATTTTCTGAAACAACCATTTACGCGAGGATACGTGAATAAAAACTCAAAAAATATTGTTACTTATAAAAAATAACAGTTTTATTCAACAAAGTAGATGGATTTTCAGGGAGCAGCACAAAAAACCAATCTTGGGTGGGAGCTTCGATAAGCGTAATTCATGAATTCATAATTACATATCAATTTAAAAAAACCGTGGTTTCCCTATACTATTATTATCTATCTATTACCTATATTATTATCTCTGCGATTGGATGTGATGCGAAAACGACTCCTTTGTATAATATCCTATATAATTATCCTCGTGACATTGCATATGTTTCTGGATTTAAGACACTTTCTTTCGTTTCACTACTCCAGAAATCGGCGATCTTCAGTTTCGGAAACTTAGCCTTGAGACCGATAAATCCTTTTCTATCTAGCTCGAAATCATAAAAGTATAGCTTGCGCAAACTCTTCGATCGGCGCGCGCGTTTTTGCGTTAACGTCAAACTCTGTTTAAACGCCCAACCACGTGTGCTCTCGTCTAAAAAATCAACGTTAAGCAAACTTAACGCAATAAAAAAAAGTATACCAGTATTATTTGATTACCACAGTAGCGATTATTTGATGATAACAGTATCCCGGCCCCGGTTCTCTGACTCTAAGCTCGTGGAATCTTTACAAGCATGCTTGCCTTGGGTCCGTTAGTTTGACTGTCTAGTTTTAATTTCATCTGAACCAATTTTCAGCTCAAATAGCACTCTCTTTCGACTTCTGTTTTCATCGTCATCCCTTACAAACACGCAGCTCGTTTCGTGAGCATTAAAAACCGCCGTTCTTTCATCTACCGCACCTACCCCACACATATAAAACATGCCGGCAAACTCTGTTCGCTGTCTAGGTTCTAGATTTGTAGACCCATCGACGAGTTCTTGGCGTATTACACCACTACACAAACAAAATGGCAAGGAAAACCCCTTTCATTACCTTTGCCGTGCTCAGCTGCCAGCGATCCCTGTCCTGGTCTTCAAAGATACACCGGCCAGGCAAATGTTCCGGCGATCTGCTGTTCGTCTATTCAAGGCGCAAGTATATCACTTTTTGGACCAACACTTTACTACCTCGGGGTCGTCGTGGCGGTTTCAAACGTGCTGATAAACAGTCACCCAGCATCATTCTCATCAGCATCAGCAGGTATATAACGCCACGACGTGTGTGTCTGTGTGTGGCGCAAACGGTTGAGCGAGTTGCGCCCGTTCAGTCGGGCCTTTCATTATATTTACGCATCGGCCTCTCGCCGCTCATAGTTCCCTCAGCTGTTCAACTGGTCGGACCGTGCTCTTGGTGCTCCTGGTGCTTCTTACGCTTGGTCGCGTTCCGTCCTGAGTCCAAGCAAGTTGCAAGTCTGGAATTGTGCTGTGTACCGCGTGCTGTGCTGTGCTGTGCTGTGCTATTTTTAATATCATCAATCGATCGTCGTCCGTGATCTTCATCCATAATCTAGCAGCTCCACCTCTCGCCAGGTACGCATGTGCGAACGGAACTAACCAACCAAGTGGAGCACGTACAACCCGCATCGTATTTTAACGCTCCGGTGTTCAGTGTTTACCTATTATGGATTGAGATATGTACTCTTACCTGGATCGAAAGTCCCGTTTCCCGCGAACGCATCGGACACGACCTACACCAACCGATGCAACGTTGTGCAGAAATGAAGAGGGGTTCGGTTTCTGGCTATCTTCTTCTGGCGTCTGGCAAAATGCAATGCGCATCGGTGGTGTTCGGCCGTTCGCCACAACGCGTGTGTTCTGGTGCTTTCTGCATGGACGACGCGCTATCGCAGACGTTGGACGCCGTTCTGGGGCGGCGTTCTCGGTCCCCTTTTCCACCGTGCGTTGACAGATCTGGTGAGAACCGGCACGGGCTAATTTTAGCGATTCATGAGGAAGGAACGATTTACGATGTCGAGTATCATCATGCTCCTTTCTGCTGCCTCTTGATATGCGCCGCTTGCGAATGTCACCGAGGCGATGGCCTCGGCCGAGGCCGCAATACTGCTCACCAACAGGAATTATGAAAGGAAAGTAAAGAAGACCTGCAGAGGAAGGCAAGGGACACCAGCTCGCTAGCGGAAATATGGCAGAAGTGAGTGTACCTCTGGCTAACTAGTGGAGAAACTTGTTTTGCTGTTCGATCGGTTTCGATTGGAAGCATCAGCCGAGATCGAGCCAGCATACGAGATACTCCAACCACCTGCAGTCCTGCACCTTTTTTTGTCCCTTGAGAAACCATATAGTGCCAGCATTGGCTGGCATTCGATGCGTCGATGCGTCGTAGCGAGCGAGGTCACCTTAAAACCGGTGGCGCAAAGAGAATCTCCTTTTTTTTTTGTGGCATTATAACGTGACATCGCTGCACGCGATCATCAGACGCGGCGATCGTTGGTACAGCAACGCGATCAACACGCGAACACAGACGCGCGGTGGGGCGAGAAGCAGCAAGCGGCCCCAATGTGGACTTTGTACCCGCACGAGAGTTGATCGCGACCATCTCGCATGCACCGTAGCCGTAGTTGTCCGGCCTTTTTGCTACGGGATCACATCTTTCACATGAATTCAACCCCCCTTTTCGGTCTGCTCGTTCGAACTGGCTAAGCAATATTGAATCTCTCTCTCTCGCTCTCTGTTTCTTTATTTCTTTCTCTCGACATGTGTGCCTTGTTGGACTAAAAATTGTGTCAACTCGTCGACATAACGTGGGCGCGATTGGGGCTCAAGAGCGTGGCACGTGAGAGGAAATGTTTATTTTAACAAAACACTTGTGGATGGGACGCTCAGCTGGAGGACTTCATTCAGAAAAGAGTGTCTAGACTGAGCCGAAGCTGTTGAACTCTCCGATTGCAATCTGGAATGGTTGCTAGAACTGGATTGAACTGGTTGGTTGAACTGGAATGGGTTTTCAATGTTTGGACAGTGGTATGGGCCTTGTTTGCTTCGACTTACGCATCGCTAATTCAATTCTATAGCAATCCAGCAATCGTTCGATTCTATGCTTATCGCTGCTTACGTGTGTTAGTATGTCAAACTTAACTGTATTTTGTCTGACGTCGTGATTTGCTACTTCCAATGTGTCATGCAGTAGGCCGCGAAATTGGCGACGATCAACGAGTTGCTCTTTTCTGTTTGATTCTAGACAAATCATTCGTTCCATGGTGTCCGCTGATGAATCTGGGACATTCCAGCCTAGTTGCTGTCGCGGGGGCACCGATAAGCACTGTCGCACAACAGCTCGGACCTCGGAACGATAAGAACGTGAATATAGTTCGCGACCAAAGCGGCAAAAACCAAGAAGAAGAATAATGCACACAACCTTCCAGACCTTCCAGAAAGCACCCGTCAGTGTACACGCGGGCCAGCAAATAATAGAGGGAGAGAGTAAAAGAGAGAGAGAGAAAGACTAACTAGGCGCACGGTGCGCGGCCACCCGAAGGCAATTAGTGAAGCTGAGTAGCTAGTGCTCTCCACGAAGGTGTCGATTGGTCGCTCCCTCCCCCTTTTTTTCTTATCTAACTCGATTATGGCCATCGAAACTACAACCACCAAGAGACGACCATGTCACGATCAAGTCGTTCGATAGCTCTATTGTGCCCAATTTAAGAGGCTGATAGTCACAGACCGGCAGGCTAGACCGATAAGACCACCGGCACCACCGTTCTCCGTTGATATCAGATAACGCGCATGGAAGTAGGAAGTTGTTGGCCCCATTGAGAGTGTGAACTTGGACTTTGAGCGACGGCACGCGACTGAGAGTGTCGAAGAGGTGTTGCAGAAGCTAGCATTTCAAGGTGCGCGCGCTTCTGTCCTCGAACGATTAAGAACGGAAACTGTAGCAATGCGCATTCACGCAAACGCTAATTATTATTTGCGTCGCGCTTGAATTATTGTTCACGTACATGTTAATATGCACACAGGCCATATAGCCACCAGCAGTTTCGGTGATTTGGTCGGGGTTTTTTTTTTCTTGCCGTGACAACAATTTGACGCCGACCAACCAAAAGCAAACGGTGCACGGCACGAGAGCACTTAAGGCGTCATATTACCAAAAGGATTTCAAAAGTGTGGTGGTGGAGTTGGGGAAGAGCGGCTTGTGCTCTAAGTGGCGTTCTCGTTCGTTCTCGCTTCCTTTTTACACACCATTGGCTTCTACTGAACAACTCGATTAAGCACGTGCTATTGCCAACGCGTACAAGGACAAAGCGGCAGGAGTGATGTGGCCGAGAACGTGCGCCGCGAGGCGTTTATTGAAATTTATGATGAGAACACAAACTCGTGCAAATGAGCCCCTGTCCTCGTTAGGCAACGAAGAACCACGTCCCCTTTCTCCGGGGAACTATACTCATAGCCTAGATAGTGCACGAGCAAAAGGAGAGCAGGCAGTCAGGATCTGCTGGCCATCCGGTCCGGTCGAGAACGTAAATGAGGCTGACGGGCTGTGTAGTAGGATAATTAAAGAAACGTTTTTTGCTCTGCCTCTTCTCCACCGTTTAGCTCCTCCCTTCAGAAGCCACCCTTCATAGTGGATGAGATGGAACGTTTAAAACGGCCGGGTAAGACGGGCTACACTCGCGGCCACTCGTGCCTGTTGCCTGGATGGTAATAGGGTAGACCTTAGGTCTTTTGCTTTCACTTCACGCCCTTCGAGTGGATGCTTTCAAAGCCATACGCCGGCAGCGAAAGTGGCCACTTGGCGGGCGGCAATGAGGCCCTCCAGGCTGTTGCACTTTCCGATAAACCCGAAGAGATCATGAACCATTGACGCCTTCCTTTTGGGGGGAGATCGGCATTTTAAAGGATCTCGGTGTCTCGCCCGAGTGCCATGCACCAACCTGGTGGTGCCTGCTGTTTGTATTTCAGTTCTGACTCTCACGAAGAAAAAAAAAGGACTCCAAACGAGGTAAACAGAGCGGCAACGACGAGAGTAAGCTTCCCTCGCGGTTGCGCTGATGCCTTCGCCACGGATTCATCGGATTCCGTTCGCTTCGGACTTTCGATCGCTCGTGGCTGTGTGCGGGCGCGCGCTCACTGGGCACGCTGGGTGGTATTCAGGGTAAACATCATCAAGGTAAATGAGATTGTTCGTGATATGGTGTCGGTGGTGCAGGATGTTGTTTTTAAAAATTCAAAAATTCATTTCCTCCACCGTGCCCATCATATTTCGCGAACGTGTCCAGCACGATTGGAAGCGGGGAGCTTTCGCGTGAGGTCCCTGATGCAGTGCAGTGGCTTCAAGGCTTCAAGGTTATGGTAAACACACTTAGAACAAACATATTCCAACACCCCCTACTCACACACACACATACAAACACTGGATGCAGAAGGTGGGACAATGATGTTTTTCAATAACCGACCGCTCCGGCAGCCCACAGTTGACCCACATCATATCAACCCGCTACTGTCCACTACCCCAAGAAAGGCTTCTTAAACCTTAATGATGAAGCTGGGAGGATGGGGCACGACTCCCTTGACCTGATTTCGTAGCCCTTCCCCGCCCACCAGCCAGCGGTTTATTGTTTACTATCCCTCCCGTATCCTCCACTACATACCTCTGGACCGAATAGTCTCGTCCACTCCGTCGTTTGGAGCATCTGGGATTAGGGGGGGAAAAGCCCATTTTCTCGGAAAACAGGCTCCCGGAGCCTGGTGCGGTGTTTTTGGTTGAATAATTTAAAATGTTTGTTGGTAAACAGAGGTGGTAAGAGGTGTTACTAAATTTAGATCCCCGGGGGCATCGCGTACGCGCAATACGTTCGCCAGAGTGCCCCGTTCAAAAGGACCCACCACCCCTGTATGGTTCCATATGGGGAGTGTATCCGAGTGTTGTGGCTACGTGTGTCACGTGGGGACTGCTGGACGCGGCCACGTTTTGGCAGAGTTTGAGGACGATTGTGCGGAAATCGGATTCTTCGGGCGCTATTTTCGTGCACCGGACTTTAAGGTTATTAAAGAATCTGTTGAAGTAACTTGGCGTTTTCTCTTCTATCTCTCTCCGCAGACCCCGAACAACATATCAAGTGGTGAACAAAAGCTGAGGAAAATTCAAAGTAATTAAAGGCTAACAACTAGGTGCAGCTGCAGCGTAACAGAACAGTCAGCGGAATACTTTGAAGAATTGCACCGACACCGAAAACCTACCTCACAAAACACACTCCCCGCAACACCGGAACTGAATCATGATTCGTGGATTCTCGTTGGCACGGTTGGCGCAACTGGGAGGCAACAATGGTGCGACGGTGGTTCGTGCGGTACGCCATGAGCGCTACCTGAGCGTGCGGAACGTGCGGATGCTCAGCACCAAGCGGCAGCCCAAGTACCTGGAGGATACCATCTTTCCGGTGGAAAATGGCTTCGAACAGAACTCACTGTACGACAACAACATACGCATTCCGCACGAAACCCTCGACCAATACCTGTGGGATCAGTTCAGCAAGTGGACCAACAAGACGGCCGCGGTAAGTGTCCATACAGGGGCCAATGCGGGGAGGGGGTTCAAAGTCCTGCCCCAATCGCCCTGCCACAGAGTCCAGCAGGGGGACCAGCGGTGGCCATTTGTTAGACAATTGTTTTATGAGATAATTTATTGGCCTCCCTCGCTCCACATCTCGGTCCCGAACCCCTGTACCCGACGACACATCTCCCGGATGCTGCGCACTGGAAGACACTGGAGGACCACGAATGTCATCCTTATCAAGTGCTAAGCGAGTGCAGCCACTCGCGTTGGTTAATGGTCGCGACCAGCACCGACCAGCGTTGGTTTCGGGTTTTGGCCGGCCACAATCTCGATTCACCCCACGGGCACGGTGCTCCGGTGCTCCAACGACCGACGATCGGCCAAAGTGCGAACGAGCAATTGGCGGCGATTGATAACGAAGCGGATTCTTTTTCCGCGTTGATTCTTGTTGATTGAACAGCGTGCACTGTCCTGAGTGGACTCTCTCTCTCTCTCTCTCTGTATGGGTGTTTGAACCTCCGTTTGAACCGGTTCGCACTGGTTGGAGGGTTTGACGAACCGCTTATGAGACCCCGGAGTTCTCGGCCCCCCCTTATCTCGTCGCCGATTGACCGGCATTGAATCGGGTTTTTGGTGGAGCAATCAGACGAGAAAGTTATGACTTTGCGGGATTTGCTAAGCACTTCTAATGCTTTGATGGTCTAATTGGCTTCCGTGTGGTGTCCTTAAACATTAGGAGTATGAATACTTTAAATGTTTTCATCAAACCCATGAGCCTTATAATGATTTGAATGGAACAAAGACATAACATACCATCTCACGATTGTGCTGGGCAACAGTCTCGCTTATCTCGCTCCTAGTGATTTGGCGTTTTTCGCGCCCAAAACTTCCCCAGCAGCGCTAATCGCGTTAACAGGAAAGTAAACTACTGGAGAGAAGAAATTAAACCATAAACAACCCAAAATGTTGGGTTTGTTTCTTCTTCTGCGCATTACTTCCTCGTCTATCCGCCGTCACCGCCAGCCAGAGCATCTTCATGCGGTTG
>NC_064874.1:8934271-8964271 GCF_943734745.1 Anopheles darlingi | reverse complement strand
GGGTGTACTCGTGAGTGTGTATGTGTGTATGGTGGACGATTTTACGGCTTTCGATGTTCCAGCATACCAGTAAGCTTTGTTTTGTTTCGATCAAATGTCCATTCATCAAGCAAACGGCAGTGAATCCGATCAAATGATCATTCATGTTCAAATCATTCATGAGGCGATTGTGGTGGAAAACAATTTAACAGAAAAACGGCCAACAACATATAAGTAGATGCAGAATTTTACGTTTAAAATGGAATAAATATACTTTTAGTTGTTGACAATCTAAGCGTGTGGTTAAGATGAAATGAGAAACGAGTATTCCGAATTGCTTTCCTTCACTTCAGCCACCTATTAATATAAAGTCTTTATTCCGCACAGTTTTACAATCGAGAGAACAAGGGGTAACAAACGAATGGAATCTTGTAAAATGAGAAACAGAAAACATAAACAAAAACACTCCAACAGAAGAAAAATCTATAATGTAGGAGTAATAGCAACCGAAAAAATACTATCGCAGCTACCTCGTAGCCCTAGCTAATAGCGGTGGAGCTGAAGGTTTGTCGTTGCACCAGTTCCCGGAACACACCACCCTCGGTCGCGATCAACCGATCGTAGTTGCCATGCTCCACTATACGACCATCGGCTAGCACTGCTATGTTGGTCGCATTGCGGATCGTGCTCAAACGGTGCGCTATCGTCAGTACGGTTCGGTTCTTTGTTAACCGCTCTAATGCGTTTTGTATAAGCTCTTCAGATACCGCATCCAACGCGCTCGTCGCTTCGTCCAGGATGAGGATTTTGGGGTTCTATCCAGAAGAAAGGATGGCAGAGAGTTGAAGAAAAATGTGTTTCCCGATCGCATGACCTCTGCTTACCCGTATAATAGCGCGCGCAATAGCTACTCGCTGCTTCTGACCCCCACTAAGCATTACGCCACGCTGTCCCACCAGCGTGTTCAGTCCGTCCGGAAAGCTACGCACAAATTCGTCCACGTGCGCTTCCCGGACCACACGTTCGAACCTGCTCTCTGATATCTGTTCACCCATGTTGAGACCGTACAGAATGTTTTCCCGTATCGTGCCACTGAAAAGTATCGGTTCCTAGTGTTGTTTTTGGGGCGGGGACGAAAGAAGTGTTTTAGCTGTTGACTCTTGTTGAAGCTGACCATCACTCATTTACCTGATTGACTGCACCGATATAACGCCGCAAGGAGGTTGGATTCAGTTCACGCAGGTCGATACCATCGAGTAGGACCGAACCCTGGGCTGGATCGTACAATCTGCAATCGGGGAAATATAATAAGGGGTTTTCGACAATGCATGCGATACGATTAAAGGTCTACCTACCGGAGGACAAGTGAGGCGAGAGTCGACTTTCCCGAACCACTGCGACCCACAACGGCCGTGGTGGTACCCGGTTCGATTGTCAAGTTTGCTCCACGCAAAATGGGTGCATCTGGCCGGGAAGGGTAATGGAACACTACGTCACGGAACTGTATTTGCCCCGCAGGTTGGTTGGTAAGCTCGATTCCTCCTGCAAATTAGAATCCGAAATAGTTGTGTCTAGTTATCTAGCCAGGCCAGTATGATCTACTTTCGGTGAAAAACAAAGGAATCCGTAAGGTAGCCATGGAATCATATTACCATTGATTGACTGTAAGCGTAATCCAAGTAAACATAGCAACAACGTATCGTACACCATCATCAATCGTACTCGGTAACATTCCTGAACCACCGAAACTCACCGTCGATCGGTATCGTGTATTTGCGATCGATGATCTCCCAAAGTCGACTCGCCGATCCAACGCCTTTGTTCAGCTCCGTATAGAAGTTGCTGAGGCCACCGATCGAGATGGCAGTGTAGCCGGCATACAGGATGAACGAAGTAAGTGCTCCGATTGTCATTTCTGCGTTATTTACCATCGTGCCACCGTAATAAAGTACCGATAGGATGATGATGTTGCCCGATAGACCCGTCTGCCAATGGTAACCACAGTGGAACGGTTAACCAAGCCTGAAATCCGATGCGTCGATAGCCACTTACCATTCCGTAGAACGTTGCTCGTGCTTTCGTTTCCCGGTAACCGATGTTTAGCGCGTCCACCAGCTGCTCGGTGAAGAGCTGCTTCTCAAAACGCTCCTTACAGAACACCTTGACCGTTTTCACGTTACCGAGACGCTCCTCGCCTACCTTCATCACCTCGGCGTACTTGTCCATGAGCTCGCGAGTTATGTTGCGGACGTAGCGGCCATAAACGACTGCACCACCAGCCACCACCGGTACGATGCATGTGCCAACGAGGGCCAAATGAGGCGAGGTATACACCATCATGCCCGTTCCGGCCAATATCATGGCTGTCGATCGCAATCCATCGGAAAGGTTCATGCTAAGAGAGTTGCCAACGAGGAACGTATCGGAGGACAGTCGGTTAACCAGTTCGCCCGTGCCTTTCCGATCGAACCAGCCCGCTTCCTGGTTCAACATCGAGCTGTACACCTTTGTCCTGATGTCTTTCGTTATTCGAAGTGCTGTAACGTAAGCCAAGATCGTCTTTAGTACCACAATAAACGGTAGCAGCGTTCAAAACACGTACAGGCATTGCTGAATAGGTAAACACGACCAAAGTTGGCCAGTCCACCGAGAAGGAAAATGCCTCCGAGTAGGAGACAAAACTGGTCCAGCTGTTCCTTAGCCATGCCCGCTCCGGATGAACCGGCAAAGATGACGTCCAGGATTTTGCCAAGTCCGAACGGAACCGACATAGTGATTGCGGACGAAATTATCAAACATCCGATGCCACCTGCGAGAAGCAATAGAGAAACGAAAAGAAGCGCGGTTAATTAGAGTTCGCTTAGCGATTATGTCGGCGTGTTATCACCTGCGATGTTCCACTGTTCGGATTTCGCAAACCCCAGCAACCGTTTCACGTCGGATGATCGCAGCTGAAGCTTCTTCGAGGGCGGTTTCGTGTCCTGTTCGATGGTTGCATTTGCGGATAAGGGTTTTTGGTTTGATTCGATTTCACTTTTACTGCTGCTGGTGCTGGTGGTAAACTGACGACGCGGCAAATTTCTATTTAACCGTAAATAACGAATCTTTTGCGATTCAACTAGCGGTTCACATTTGTGTGTACAATAATAAAACCGGCGGAAAAATCGAAAGGACGAGGAAAGGACCCTTCGTTCACTGGCTGTTAAAAGGTGGGCGAGCATTTTACCGAGAAGGCGAAAATTTGTAAACACCGCACCGCGACCGCGTGTTGTGACAGAAAACAGCTGATCAGGGCTGCCAAACTAAAGGCTCTGGTAAACTGGCAGCAGCACGAGCGGCACCTGCGACACTTGCGACACTAGCGGCAATTCCGTCAAACACGGGATCGAATGGGACCGTTCAAACGTGCAGCACGTGCGGCAACTGCGGCAACTGCGGCACGAGCGTCACGAGCGGCAAAGTTGTACAAAAATACAACACTGCTGCAATTGCCGCAACTGCCGCATCCAAAAGGTGTGTGGAGTCGGCGTCAAAAGTGAATTGTGGCGTAATATTTGAATGACGGTGTAAATTATTTCGGTTACTTTTTTAGTTTTTCATGAAGTTATACATTAAAATAAGAACTTTTAAGCATTGTTTAGTTGAAAATTAAAAGATATTGTTGTTAGATTCTCTTATGATCGATTCCACACCGATATATAAAGGAAAACAAAAGTAATGTTATTGTTTATCGAATCTATGTAATCATTCGACTGTCCAGAGGCTACTTTGCTGCAGGAAATATGTATTCTTCTTGTTTTAAGCCCGTAACATCAGCAAAAGAAGCGATGGAATGATTCCAAACAAAATCTCTCTCTCTCTCTCTCTCTCTCTCTCTCTCTCTCTCTCTCTCTCTCTCTCTCTCTCTCTCTCTCTCTCTCTCTCTCTCTCTCTCTCTCTCTCTCTCTCTCTCTCTCTCTCTCTCTCTCTCGCATCTATTGCATTCAGTCTTTTCTGATAAGAAAACCAAATTTATCAGGTCGGTTCACCAATCTTTACGTCACCTATCCGACAACACAGCTAAACTCCCCCCCCTCCCTTTCCCCCTTTTGTTATCATAGCATTTTTGGTGCTTTTCGGCCACTTCCTTCCGCCTTTGCGCAGCACAGCTGCTTCTACGAACGCGACCGCACCACATTTGTTTCTGTTCGTGCCACCACCTCGTGGTGCAGAAACGGTAAAAGTTGTTTGGCGATCTTGTTCAGCTGCTTCCGCCACGACATTACCTGATACTCCAAAACCAGCGGACGATATTTCTGCTTCCAGACATGTATCTCTATGTTCGTCTGGTACTTCGGACAATCGCACGCAGCTGTGCAGCCATTTTTCTGTCGGTATACCTCTTCAGCATCCTTTGGAGCTGTCAGATCAGAGTGTCGGCCGTACGGAACCGAGCCATCTTTCGATGGTCTAATTGCTGTCCATTAGTGCCACGATGCTATAGAAGCCGACACAGAAGTCCTCAGTATCTACAAAGTTCCACAAAATGCCCATTAACCGCGGCTCTTACAATTCCATTAAGTTGCACACGCCTATGCGCACGCCCGTCCGTACCGTTACCGCCTTCTCCACCAACATGCCTCTCTTCCACTATAAATATAACTTACAAAACTCGCCCGAAAAGATTTTCTTTCTAATACTAGAATTAATATTACAAAGAGCTACGCTTTATGATAATGTCGTAACACAACACAAGTTTATTCCATAACTCTTAGCTATAAAGCTAAAATTAAGCTGGCCTTCTGGCAGACACCGGAACGGACGAATACTAATTCTTCTCATTTCTCATTGTTTTTGTGGCGATCTTTCCGGTTCCGATGACACACGCATCCTCGAAGTTTTCCGTCTCTACAGCAGCGCATAGGACGCTCGCGATGAGATCGATAGCACGAGATCACTGCAGCGATGTCGTCCTGAGAAATTCCATATCCATCTGTATGTAGCTTTTTGTGTAATGCTTCCGCAGGAGCCGCTCGTAGTCTGCACAGCGATAAAATTGCAGCGACGTTTGACTCGGGGATGTGATGTCCATCTTCAACTGTTTGCTGGTATACTGCTTTCACTTCTGGTGCTTCCGGCATTGTTGATGACTATTTGGTACTTTTTTACGGTTTTCAGCTATGAACTTCTCTGCCGGGCGGTTCGTGTTTAAATGTTACTTCGAGCAACTCTTTTATTTCTAAAATGCTCGACACAGTGGGATCCATGACGATTAAATCCGAGAATTAAGGCGGCGCAATGTTTTATCAAGGCTTAAAGTATCTCACTTGCGTGGCAAGTTGCAAGCAAGCTGTAGTCGCACGCAAGTGAATTGAATTGAACCAGTGATAAGTGATCCGTCGCGAACGGCAGTAGATAACCGTTCATACGCATCCATCTTCGAAGATCATGGATTTTCATCCACATCCCACGTCGAAAATCATCCATTTTCTAGATCTATAGACGTTGTCGCGTTCATATTTGTTCCAAAATCGACACTGTTAAGGAAGAAGTCCATTATGGCGCAGCACACTGTATCATATGATTTCAGTTTTTTCACTTTCAAAACTTTAAACCGCATCACAGAAGTAAATGCTTCAGGTATTGTTGGACACTAGCCGCTCAATAGACTTTATTATGCACCACAATTCACTAAAATTCAAATTGCTTTCATGCTCTCGATTTTTTCATGTCCTATTCGATTGAAAAGATGGCTTATCTTATCTTTCCAGCCCTACAGTCGCTTATGCATTCAGTCCTCGCTTGCGTGTATATTGACAAAGGTAGGGTGATTATGATGGCAGTTTGGTTACTTCGAGGCATTCTGATACTTAGCTGCTACTAGCGGCGCCTGGTGAGGTTATTCCACGAACCCGAATTGACACAACTCGCCAAATCGTCAGCTAACGAGCATGTTGCTAGAAAACATGATCACTTCTTAAACAATGAGGCTGTGTCAATGATTCAGGACCCCATCTACCAGCTTGGTACTGAGCACGATCGATATCATCCGGTAGTATTAGAAGACCTGCACCGAAGTGGAGCTGATGAATGTCGACAGTGAAGGTTGAGCTAGTGCCATTTTCTTTCGTTTAGTTATCAACTAGGAGAACTTTGGAAACAAACGGGTACCGATGTTTGTACTTTTCTTAGAATAGGTTTATTCATTTCAAATAGAATTCTGTTCAAACTCGCTTATGAAGCCGTCCGTTGTCATCGGAACACGGCCACGTGCTTTTTGCAAACTATTAGTATACACACTTCCCAACATCTCTATACGCCTTGTTCCATAGCTTCGTCATCTGTTTGTGATCTGATTTGTATATGTATATATATAGATGTATATAATTTTACGATTATACAGATTATAGTAAAAATAATTTTCTCTTCATTTCGCTCATCACTTCATATCATTTTGTTTTCCAACTGGCGATCAATGTTGCGTCAGTAAGTGACCGCTCCACTAGTTCTCGGTTACTAGGGCTACTTTGCTGCTAATGCGACACTAGCGGGCAAGCTAACTACTATCAGAAAAATCGCAATTCATAGAAATAGCATATGCAACGGAAAGTTTGTACACGCCTGTTTCCAGTCACGAAAATTTGCCATTCTTTTGAATAGTACTTAATTCATTCGCTTTAAAGCTTATATTCAATTCCATTCCAGAAGAATATTATAAGTTTACTAAAAAAAAAACCCAAACAGATGAATTGTGGTATTCCTCTGTTCCAGAAAGTTAAGTAAACATGTATGTTTTCAAAAACTCTTGCAAAAGTGGCTCCATTGCATAAACGGTGTATTATTACTGATAGAATTAGCATTATTATTGCTTCTGTTAACGATAAAGTTGGCCGATAACCTAACGGAGAGTTCTAACTTAACCGAAGCAATAAGTGAACTATATCTAGCGAGTGAATGGATATCTCTCCCGACTTCTTGAAGTTTAATCCCCAAATCCGCCAATCTGTTCGGGTCGAAGAGGATACAAAATTGAACAAGAGCAAAGATAGTTGAGTTTCCGGTATGTCACCGAATAATATTAAAGTGTAATAAATTAAATTCAAATCATGCACTTCTACTACATTACATGATTATATCTATGTCCTGGCTGTGCTTATCGAATCCTTCGGGATCGTTAAAGGAGCTGTACGATCTGTTTTTTTATTCTACCTTCTAAAGCCCTTCGTTCTCATGCAACATTAGCGAAGATGCTCGAAATGACACCTCTTTCCATTTGTTTCCAGTTTTGTGGAATGTTTCTCCTTTTGTCAAGAGATGTATCTAGTAAGACCGATATGTTTTCCGTCCCGAGTTCCGAGTTTCGCACCTTGAAAGATTAGTCAACAGCCGCCGGTAGTAAGAGAGTGATTGGCATGACTAGAGAGGATGATCATGGCGTAAACAGAGCAGAAACGAATTGAAAGATGCCCCGTGGAAGAAGAATGGGCGGAAAATGAGAAAGAAGGGAAAGAAGAATAGCGCAGAGTATCTAGGAACATTATATTCATTCATTCACTCACTTCAAAGATATTTAATTGCGTAATTTCTACCTAAATCTCAACCTTCCAGCAGCAGCAGCAATAGCAGATGACCTTGCTTGTAGCGAGCACTCAGTACTTTACACAAACTTACTCCCCTTCGTATTTCATCGTCAACCAAATTCATTCTTAAACGGTGATTTCTGATTTCTGACTCTATATCTACCTACAGTACAAACGTTCAAGGGAGCTTTCGTACGAGATGATTCGTTCTCTATAAGTTAATATTAAATTTGTTTCTTTTGCTTATAATACACACGTTTTCCTTCCCCTGTGTTCCGGCCCCTCCACCTGACACGAATTTTGTCACCAAACCGATTCTATTTGTGTTCATCATTCTCCTTTTGTTTGTCTATCTGTCTCTCTAGGCACTGTTTTGGTCCTCGTTGGACGAAACGCGGGACATGGATCTTTGTTTCTGTTGTGGTATCACAGTTAATGATTTTGGTATCTTCGAAAGCAACTGAGCGGCCGAATTCTCGTTGGCCAAGCTGTTGGCCGCTCCCAGCCCGGCATTGCTGTACGCGTGCACGAACGCTTGCAGCTGAGCCTGCGACACCAGACTGGAGCAGCCACCCTGAAGTAGCTGGTCGAGCGGATTGATCAAGGCTGGCGAAGAGACTGCTGGTGCACTCAGATTATTGTTGCTGTTGCTGCTGTTGAGTGTCATCTGTACGTTGTGGTGGCTAGAGCTCATGCTCATCGAAGGTGGGGCATGGGTGGCGGTAGCGGCGGCTGCGACCAGTGCCGCCGATGCCTGCGACAGTGCATGCAAGGAGGGGTTTGTAATTTGATTGTTCGCCTGTAGGGCAGGATGCATGCTGACGCCCGTTGCCGAAGGGAGCGTGATCGAGTTGGCCGTGATCGTCATTGGATACACGGTCGTACTGTTCGGCAGCGAGAGTGGCTTCAGCGCGGAACTATTGCCGCTGCTGTTGCTAGCCTGCTTTGTGAGGTTATTATTGTTGCTATTGGCTGAAGTCATGGTTACCATAAGGCTACTGTTGATGCTTTTCTTTGCGCTTACCGAGCCACCGCTCGAGTTCGTAGATCCCCCGTACGGCTTCGCGCTACTCCCGCTAGCGGAGGAGAAGCTAGCGGTTGTGGCCGTTCCGGCCGTTGAAAGCGGGATAAGAGAATTTTGCTCGAGAATTTGATTCGGAATCTGTACCATCTTTGGTCCACCAGTGAAGCTACAATCGGATGAGACCGATAGACGCAGGTTAGGAATGGTGTTACCGGCGGCAGACGCCGGTGATACTGACGGTGGAGACGAAGCAACAGGCGATGATGTGTGTGACCCTTTGTTTGGGGTTGTCTGTTGCTGTTGCTGTGGTCCTACCCCCGGTGGTACTCGCTTGTTGCCCGATAACAGCTGCTGCTGAATCAGTTTCTCGCGTCGCAGAATGCACATGCGGTTGTAATCGTTGATTGAAATGTGGTACTGTTTACCACCTGACATGACCTGCACCAACCGAGGTAGCAACCGTCCGTCCGCCGTCTTGTAGAGTGGCTCCGTCTTCAAACTCTCCGTTACACCCGGTACAATGGCGAGCAGTGTCGGACGCCAGGTGCGAGACGATTCACGTCGCTCTGCTTCCGTTAGTTTGTCGGGCATGTGGATAATTTCTCGATTTGCCGTTCCGGTAGCAGTCGCTGCTACATTGTCTGGCGGTGATTGGTTTACCGACTGCTGCTGCTCCTGTTGCAGTGATGGTGGAGAGGTTTGATGCTGTTGCTGCAGCAACGATTGTTGTTGCTGTGGTTGGGTATTCGACGCTGGCCGCGACGCTGGTATGGTAGTGATCGTTACACTAGGCTTTCTGTTGAGACAGATCAATTCCGGAGGCATCGAAGTAGCCGGTGTCCCTTTCGGATCGTCCAGTTTGGCCACCTTCGATGCGCCTGCTGACGTGTGTGGCGATGAGCTGGCTACAGGTACTACCGAGGGCTTGGTGCCACCATCGATAGATATTTTACGCTTCAAATTACTGCCCATCGTCTGATCCTGCTGCTGACTATTGTTGGCCAGGTGCAGGTTGTTTGATTTGAGTAAACTGACTGGTGCTGCTGGTGTCGAAGCAGGCGGTGAAGCAGCTTCAGAAAGAAGGTGCTGCTGCTGCTGCTGCTGCTGCTGCTGCTGCTGCTGCTGCTGCTGCGGTTGTGGGGTAACCGTTAGTCCACCAGGACTGTTTGTGGATTGTCCGGTTGTACCGGCAACGGATGCGGATTTGGATCCACCACGAACCCGTGAAGTCGGCACAATGGTGATGGTCGAGTTGCTAAACTGTTGCAAAATGTTATTCGCCTTTTCTAGCTGTCCCCCGCCCGTTGGTAGCACGTGTGAGGTCGTCGATGGCGATAGTGAGGCTAGCGCAGGTGGTGACGAGGACGCGGAGGGTTTATTATCGTAGGACCGCAACCGGCTCTGCATCGCTTCGGCGTAACTCGTCGCGTTAGTTTTTGCCTGCGACGACAGCACTAGCTCGCCGTTGCGGAAATATTTCTCCAGCAGCAGCAGGTGCCGCAGGAAGCTGGACTGATTGCCGTAGGGTTCCTGCAGCTCTTCCCACAGTGCACGGGTACTGTCGTCGTACTGTACGGTCGTGGTCACCTTGCTCCAGCCTTCAGGCGTCCGCATACTAGCCGAGCTGAAAGGAATGTTCACATGGATGCCCAGGTCTTCCTCGCCCGGGAACAGCTCGCGCATCGAAATGTTTGGATTCGATTTCAACACCTTCGTCATGTCGATGTTATCATCTTCCCGTACTTGCTGTTGAGTGGTCGTACTGGCGGTGAACGGTTTCGTCGCCGGTAGAATGGAGATTTCACCAAGGTCACCCATGGCGGCCGCCACGACTGCGCCATTGTTCTCGACAATGCTCACTTCCGGTGATTTTCGTACATTCGCACGGCGACGCAACGAAACTGAGTTGTCACCGATAGAAAACAGCTCCGATACGGATTGGAACGATTGCTGTTGTTGTTGCTGCTGCTGCTGCTGCAGTGCCAAGGTGGCAGCATCGGGATACACTTCTTCTTCCTCTGCTTCTTCGCCCTCCTCGTCTGCTTCCTCTTCGTCGCCATCTGAGATGACAATGTCGGCGGTCGATGAAGATTGCCGGCAAGAGACGACCGATGCAGGGTCCACCGCTTGTATCATCACCTCCTCGTGCTCGTTGTTCCTATGCCGAGCATTGTACAATCTGTCGATAGTAAACGCATATTAGGAAAGCACAGAAAGAGTGAATGTTAATTATTAGCTGAGGCATTGAACAATAGAAAACTCTGTTGACACAATTGGCCGACAAGACGATGGAGACGCCCGGTCATTCAGGCGTTCGATCATTGGAAAACGGGTGCTTGAGATGAAATGAGTGTGCCAAGTCGTCCCGGAATAGGAACCAGCCTTTCACCATGACACACTCTATGCTACCCACACAATGGGTGCTTTGATCTCTCCAAAAATTTGTCGCAACTGAATTCAAAGACAAACGTATCCTTCATGCCGTTCTGAAACCCCAGACACGAAATCATCGTGTCTACGCCACACAGTAATACCCTTTAGGGGAAATCGGAAACAACTAATGACCGGTCGTCGTCGTCGTCCTTTTCGCCATCGTCTTCGAGCGAGACTGTTCTTAGTCCGTTTCGGCCGCGTTGTCGCTTACCTTCGACTGTAGTTCGCAATAAATTGAGACTTTTGCGAGTTTACATCCGACGATGGCTTAAGCAATAAATTAGCATAATATCTACATATTTTACAAACGACCAGCTCCGAGCTGCTCAGCCTCACGCCTGGTATGCCCTGCTCCTGGATCAGGCGCTCTAATTGTGGAATATTCTGCGTTGCCAAGCGTGTTTTGCAATGAAACGAGACGAGAAAAAAAGGAAAGAGATGATTTCAGTAAAAGAAGCTTAAAATCACATGGTAATGTAAGAGGAAAAGATATAGGGTTGCCCACATCGCTGGACCGCAGGCAATGACAGTGACGATACCACGAATAGAAGACGGTAGCTTCGTGCGGCCACCAGTGATGTCTTCGCTGGAGCCACAGACTCGCATCGTCTTTGGTCGGGTGGATTCGCATGCCACAGTCAATTGGCTCACATCGGATGGGGGAGAGAGTCTACCAACCGACACCGCATACCATCTGCTGTAGCACCCCGTCACCGTCAGCGAGGCGCGAGAACATTGGGGTAAAGTTTACCCAAAATTTATTGCCATTTATTTCCGGTGTACCGGCATGGCGGCCTTATGCCATTAGACAAGTGCGGTAAGGAGGATTTGGGTTTCACGAAGCGGATGATGGTGATGCCAGGTAGAGGGTTGAAGGTGGGATGATACTTACATTGAACATGTGGTACACTTGGTTCCGCTGCAACTGCCTCATACACATGGCGCAAATCATCAGGTGGTCAATTTGCTCGTAGTGCTTGTTGCAGATGGAGACGTAATCCGCGTTGCCCTGCTTCGGTGTATGCTCGAGATTGATGTCCAGATGTTTGCCAATTTTGCGCTTCATCTTCATCACCCAGCGGCGCCGGAGGGACTGCATCGCATTAGCCGTACAGTGACGCACGGCACAGATCTCACGCACCTTATTCACACCGTGATGCGTTGGCTCGCCGACTGCGCCCGGCTGTTGCTGCTGCTGCTGCTGCTGGCCAGCGATACTCGTTAAACCATCCTTGTTGGTGGTCATTTTGATCACTATCGGTGTGACAATTGATTGCTGCTGCGACGTCTTGGTGGTGGTAGTCGTGGTGACTGTGCTTGCCGATGATGTTCCATCGTTGCTGGTAACGGTCGAAGTGACCTTCTTTTTCTGCGAGGGACAGTTCGCTTTACGATCGACATGCCGGAAGCAAGCGTCGCAAAGGCAACTATCGAGGGTGATTTTTGATTCGGCTGTCGGAGGAGAAATTAAATTTATCACTTATAGAACATAAATACTAGCAAGAAACATTCGAAAAAATACTATTCATTTTGACGATCCTTTGGTTACATCAAACATACTCATTTAAATATTCGCTTACGTTGCCAGTTTACTATGTTTTTACCGTTCAAATATACGAACTGCCTATCGCAAAAGCATATTGAAACGGTACGAACATAGCAACCTCACTACAAATATTCTACAATACCAACCAAGTAGACATAGACAAGAAATTGAACAACCGCCGAAATCAGTTCGCGCTCTAATGTTTCTAGTGTTACATATCGCGAAGTATTTTGAAAAGTTTATAAAGTGTTTGTTAACCAACGGAGGCATCACTTACCTAGCAAAATTTTCTGCTGTCGGTCGGCGGACTTGATGGCAGCAATGTGGCACGGTGTGTCGTACAGTCCGAATTTGCCACCACAGTAGAAGCACTGATCCTGACACAATCGATCTGGGTGAACCTTGAACGAGGAAGCTTTCTCCGGTATGACCAGCGCCTTCTGTATCTCCTTCGTGGAAGGCGGCTCGCCGATCGTTTCCGCTAGGTTCACACCATCTAGAAGAGGGAAAACACCGCAACGCGGTAACAGGTGAGCGATGCAATTAGCAAACAATTTAAAACAATTATAATTTAATAAGCAGTTTGCCTCATAACCGTAATATTGATTCGAAGCCTTGCTCCGCTAGGGTTGGAATGGAGGCTAGAAACCTTTTTTCACCTCTTTTTAACAAGTGGTTGTAGTAATTTCCCTTAAAGTCATTCGACCATTTTCAACGTTACCTTTCCTGTTGGCCAAAGCCTACTTCAGCCTCTGCCACCATTGCACGGTGAGTGTGAAGAAGGTGTCATCAGCGTAACGGAATAATCAACAAATCATCAACTCTGTTTACCATCAGAGCAGGCAGGACGGGTAGCAGCGACCATTGGAGTACGCACCTTCCGGTACAGGATCACCAGACAAGACCAGACCAGACCAGACCTGCCGTGCATCTTACCCTCGGATGAATTTTCTTTCCGTCAACATTTACTTTATACCCCCGAGCGGCTCTCGGCACTAGCAACCAGCGGACGAACCGCCGTTACCCTCATTAGAATTCACTCCAGTTCTGCGTCAAAAATTAACTTCATCCCAAACGCCCACCGGGTGTGGGGTCCCCTCCTGCCTTTTGCTTCGTAAAGATGACCACCATCAATGGGATTTCTTTTCGTTTTTTCATCCAACAAACACAGAAACCCAGCTCCATATGATGGCTAACCTGCGAGATTGTGTGCTTCATTTTGACCCACTAATAGCTTTATCAATCGAGGATGAGAAATGGTACGAGCGTGATCAGAGAAATGAAAACGAAGGTCAGCATTTCAATATTCCATAATTTCAATATCATAATAGGATAGCAACGGTTTACCGAAAGAGCGCCTTGTTCTGCTGGTTCGGCTATCATCATCAAATTCGATCAAGTAAACGGCGGTGTCCATTGTTCTCCTTGTACCAACACCAAGTCCATCTTGGCTACCAAGTCCACGCCGAGTTTCAATCTTCTTTTGCCTGCTTAAAAAAACACTCAGCGAGACTACACTTCTCCATCGCCTTACCATGGCCACTGATGCTAATGAAGCGGATTGTTGTTACAAAAGAGAAAACCATCATTGCCATCTTGTTGGTTTCGCTTTCGGCCTCCCATCCGCCGGACCCTATCATGTCAATAATCATCATCATACGGCGTCGATGAGGACACCCTTCTTCTCAAATCCGATTGGGACACTGAGTAGAAGATGACAAATAGAAATTAAAACAAAAAAGGAACAAAAGGAGGCTGTCGACAGGAACCCATTCCAATCTCGTCGTTATAGTAGACCCTTGGAAGAGGCGGAAGAATCGCGGCATCCATTGAGCGAGACTCCGCATAATTTCAATCTTCAGCCGTTAAGCGATGTTTTAATTACATTACAACATTCTTAGCCCGATGCGGGAAGAGAGAGAGAGAGTGGGTTTTATGACAACAATTTTAATTATTATCATCACCACTGGAAGAGGAAGCGTTGGAAGATGATGCTGCGATGACAATCGCTGACAACATTTAAATCTCTCTATTTACCCGTGTAGCTTCGCGTTTTCCAAAAAATGAGTAGACAACGTAGAGGTTGGTAGATTGAGTTGAAATGTTCAATAAAATCTCGTGAAGCATGGATTTTATGAGCATTCTAAAAGGACAAACCGGAACGAAGGGATGTTTCATAAATGCACCATACCATGCCTATGTTGGCTTGCTGCAGTAAAGTTTTTAATTATGTAGATTTACTAACGAAGTACGACGCATTAGTTTGAAAATTCTGGATAGAATATATTAAATGCATTCGAGAGAGCATTCGAGAAGTTATGAATCGAAAGGTGGCACACCATGCGTCTCCATCAGTATCCATGAATCAAGTTGCCTAATATCTTCGCCTAATTTCCTTCATCCAGCTTACTAAACTGTTCTACATACATGTTAGGTGGTTTATTGGGTTTAATTCAGACCTACTCACACATAACCAGCATTTGGTTAAGGACTATAATCCCGTTCTATATTAAAAAGAGCTCTAGGCACTATACGTCTCCTGCTCTACAAATTATAATCACACCGGATGTCCGGCGAAATTGTTGAGCGCCTTTGAAAAAGTGAGAAGCATACTAAAAGAACGCAAATAATGGAGGTTTAGAATTGTCTTTCTTTTGTTGCATTCGAGCAAAAACCGACAATCCTACCATAAAGCCCAGTTCCTACGGTACCAAATAACGACGTCAGCGTAATATTGTCAGCATAAACTAGACGACAAGCCCTGGAACACTGTGACACCGTGTCGTTGTCTAACGAATGGACGGAATAAGGATTGGAGAGTGGGACTTTATCCTATCTAAACATTTCCACAGCAACTCGCAAACCGGAAGGGGCAAATCCATCCTCTGTCCTGCAACATTGTGATTGTAGTCGACACGATTTAACGGTCAGCTACAGGCACAGATCTGGTTAAGGCAGATCGTTTGCTTTTATCCAGCAACAGCACCTGCTGCCGAACAGTGTAAACATATTACAATTGTAATAACACACCCCGACAATAAAGGCGTTCCACCATTCGATCACCGATTGCAATAGAACTGCATGGTAGGTATGGATGTGATGATTTTTTTTGTCTGTCACATCTTCCGAAAACATTGTTTAGGTCAGAGTTGGACGTGTAGTGACAGCTTCCATGAACCGCCCACAGATGTGTTCATTACATGTTGCGCATTGTGTGGAGGTTAGTACAACCTGACATATCCCCGGTTGCCACATAGAATTGATGAAGAAGAAGTTATCATTAGATAGTGTATGGTTCAGAATTTCGATTCGATTGCTGCAGCAAAAATGCAAAGCAAAGCAATGCAACAGCTGTTCCATTCGAATTTGCACATTTGTTTTTTTTTGTTTTGGCAACATCATTAAATAATTTGAGTAAAATTCTGGTTTAGAGGCACCACTTTTCTCAATCTCTAAGGGCTAATTCTCTTTACTGTTGGCAAACTTACCTGTGGTGTGAGATCGACTATGTGTTTTCCTGCCACCAGCACCACCGCTCTCCCGGTGTCCATGTCCGTCAGAGGAATTGGACGAATGATGATCAGCCTGTGAAAGAACCGGTATAAAAGGGAATAAGGAAAATCAATCGGATATTCCCGATACGATACGGACACGCAACGCAACAGGTAAAATAGCGGCGAAAGTTTATGGTAGCGCACGGAACGGCAAGAAAGCATTAGTTAAGATGGTCTCCTTTCTCTCATAGAATGGTCTCATGGGTTAATGCAAATGATCATGAATAGTAGCCTTCAAAAGCCAAAGCAGTGACGATGTCCTTTCTTTTCACATGAATACGAGAAAGGAGTCATTGCCAATCTGGTGAAGGAGGAGAAACTAGGAGTAAGTTCCAATCGGTTCGGTTTCGCGTAGAAGAGCCAGTACCGTTGTCATGCTGCAACTATCAAATCGAGCACTATCATTAGGACACTGTCCAACTAATTCTTGACCGTTTTTTTTTTGACCGTGTGGTAACAATCGCTTTTCTATCGTTCGCGTTCGCCATCTACTAACTGCCCATCTTCCAAACTGTCATCCAGCCCACCACTGGACCCACCTACGATCCTTTTTGCTCACCTCGTTACTGTGGATCGTGTAGTAGTCACCACCGTTGTTGGTGCCACTGTCTGTGGCATAACCGCTAGCAGCAGATCCAGGGCCACTACCGCTGACGCCGCCTCCATTGCTTGACACCCCTGTCGACCCATTAGAGGACGAGTCACGTCCATTGCCCTTACCCTTGCCCTTCTGGAACGTCATCTTCAGTGGCATCCGCTGCTGTTTGCGTTTCTCACTCCCACGCCCGCTACCCGAGCCACCCTTCTGTTGTACCGTTTTCATTGAAACGGTATACTCATCCTTGGAGCTGCGCGTTGATTTATTGCCACCACGACCACCGGCGGTACTACTGTTGCTGCCCGTAGCGGCGCCACCGGTCGACTTGCTGATAGGATCCGCTAGCCAACCTTCACCGCTCCCACTGGCACCACCAGCGGCAGCATCGTCTCGCAGCATATCACCCGCGTTCAGAGGAGTTGCCGGTTTTAGGTCCGCAAGACGTTGCTTCTCCTCGGACGCGGCCTGAAGTGTCAACAGTCCGAGGTGCTTCAGGTGGGATTCCTTCAGTTTCGCCGCATCATCGGATTCATCGAGCAGCACTGCAGGCAGGACAATGTCTTTCAGTTTCTGCTCTTCCTTACCCTGC
This sequence comes from Anopheles darlingi, assembly GCF_943734745.1. Lineage (NCBI taxonomy): Eukaryota > Metazoa > Arthropoda > Insecta > Diptera > Culicidae > Anopheles > Anopheles darlingi. The sequence goes on along the minus strand of NC_064874.1, from coordinate 8,946,989 downwards.
TGCTGGTCATCACCGTCTTCGTTCTTTTCAATTTTGACTATGCTTAACGATGGAGTTGCCGAAGCCTCCAACTTGTTGCTGCTGCTACTGGTCTCACGGGCCTTTGCGGTGCCGACAGTTTCACTTACGGCAGCGAACGGTACCGGTGATTCTGCTTGTTGCTTGTTCGGCGGTTTCTCTTCTTTTGAAGTCCGGCCGAAATATGATGGAGACGACCGGGATGACGATCGGGATCGATTCGATTTCGCCGAGACTGCTTCGACCTCGGCCGCGGTTGCAGCCGAAGAGTCACCTGAACTGCTAGCGTCAGATGCTGTGGAAGCGACTCCATTGTTCTTCTTGAGAAGTGTTATGGCGGGTAAGCTGAGGGAACCGATCGAGATCATCTTTACGGCACTTTCGGCGGCAGTGGTGGATTCAGTCTTTTTGGCCGTTTCATCGGACTGCTTGGGACTTGGCGGATTGCTTGCGTGCGGTGCCGGTTCGTCTTCCTCCATGCCATTCTCTACCGCTCCCTTCGGCATCTCCTTCATATTTTTCTGCAAACCTTCCTTCAATCGTTGTTCAGCCGCTTGCTGCAGCAATCGCTCGGCTCGCAGCTTCTCCTCACGCACCTTCTCTTCCACGCGAAGCTTTTCCTGGCGCAGCTTTTCCTCACGTGTCTTTTCGTCCTCTTTCGTTTTCTCCTTTGTGGTGCGAGTTTTCGTTTTCGATTCCTTGCTACTGCTACCAGTCGTAGATGACGATGAGGATGTTTTGCTGGGTTTTGGTGTGGTCGCACGGCTACCACCCAAGTTCGTTCCTGCTGGGGAACTTTGCTTTGGTGATGTTGCTTGCTTTTGTGCTCCCACTTGGAGCTGCTGGTTGCTCAACTGTTTGTCACTATCCGTAGCATCACTCTCACCGCTTTCGCCATTTATCTTTGCACCCTCGATCGTACTCGGTGAAACGGAAGCACGTTTGTCGCCACTTTTGTTTGAACCGATGTCCACGACATTTGGCAAGGAATCAGATGGCTTGTCTCCATCGGAGGTAGTCTCTTTGTAATCAACCTGTGTTTGCGACAATTTCTTGCCTGTTAGTTTCCCTTCTTCCTCCTCTGCATCATCGATGACGACTACATCGGTTTGCAATTCTAACGATGGAATCACCGATACAGCGGTTGATTGCTTCTCAACTTGACTTGCTTCATCATTTGTAACTGTAACCTGTGTTTCGCCCGCTGCACCATTCAGTTCGGTTTCCTTATCCTCAATGGTTATTACTTCAGGCATTTCCTCATCGATTGGTTGCTTTTGCTCTTCCACCAATGGAACAGAGCATTCAGACTTCTCTGGTTTGTCGCTTTGGTCCTCTTTTTCACACACAACTGGCTGATCGACGATCATTGGTTCATCATATTGCGAAGTGTCTTCTTGCACCTCCACTACATCGTTCAACTCAATCTCCTTCTCTGGTTCTAACTCCTTTTTAACTACCAATACAACGTCCTGGTCCTCGTCTGTTACTTTTTCATTTTTGGACTCAATTGCTTTATCATTGACAGCAGTGGCTTGCTGCTTATCATCAACACTACCATCACCATCCACACCAGCAACATCATCCCGATCACCATCACCACTGTCCCCACCACCACTGGTAGCAGCACTTGGCACTTGGTCCTTCTCCTCTTGCTCCTCCTTTGCCTCCTCTTTCACCTTTACGAGTTCTTCACAAGCAACAACAGCACTAGCATTCGCATCAACATCCTCCCCACTAACCTTGTCGCACCGGAACCGTTCCTGCACGATTTCGCCCAACTTCGGATCCTTCTCGATGCCGAGATTGTTCTCGAGAAAGGCCGGTTCCCCGTAGCATTCCTTCACGCTCAGCTCCGATACCCCTTCACTAACCAGCTCTGGGCTGAGCGAAGAGGAATTATCCTTCTCGACGACCAGCTCGCCCGTCGAAGCTGCCGCCTCGGTCAACACCACCACTGCCACATCACCAGTGCCACTGGTACTGGCAATACTGACAGTGCCGTCACTACGCGGACCATCCTTTATCGAGTCGTCATCGATCACTACAGTGGTGTCGATCGTAAGCGGGGCCGCTGCTGCAGTTGTTGCTACTGATGTTGAGATCGAATCTGGTTCGATCGCTACAGCGATCTCCTCCTCTCCGGCATCACACTGATCGACTAGCTCCATCTTGATGTCCATCGCACTGCAGCTACCAGCTCCCTTGAGGCGCGGTGACAAAAATTCCTCCTTATCCCGGGCCGTACTCTTGCGTTGGCGCGTGCTTCGGCGCAAAGTGCTGCCACTACTTCCACGCTCGCTGATGGCGGGCGATATACTGCCTCCTCCCGGAGCCTTCCGTTCGTTGAAAGCCTCAGACATTTTGTCAAGTACGAAAGATTTCGTTTTCATGTCCGTATCGGTCTGCCGTTCTGATTCTTCATCTAGCTCAGCCAGTTTGGACACGCACACCGATCGACGACGCTCGATTTTAACCGAGGGGCTAGTGGGCCAGCTATTGTCCGGTGATTTCTGTGCGGCTCTCCGCTTCGGCACCGGGCTGTCCGAGGTACGAGGCTTCCCGTTCCGCAGGCTCGGTGTCGTACGTTCAATCATCTCTTGGTCCTTGGCGGATTTGCTATCCTTCTCGATCTCTGCGGCAGCGGCTGCTGCGGATGCGGCTCTAGTAGTCTTCACGGCGACGGCCAATTTACGCCGCACGACACCCTTCTTCCCGAGCACCGGCTTTCCGATGATCTTTCTTCCTGCTTTACGTTTGAGAAGCGCGGCTCGCTTCAGGCTTCCCTTAACTTGATGCCGACGATCGGCTCGTGTCGAGATAGTGGAGGTCACCACCACCGAAGTAGAGGATGAGGAGGTAGTAGTACTGCTAGTTGTGGCAACTTTAGTGGCGGCCGCTGCCCGCCGTGCTCCAACTGCCGGTGATTTGGTGCGATCCTTAGACGATGATGATGACCACGATGGCGATGGCATCATATCATCGCGATCCTTGCTGGTGCAGTTGGCGCTAACATCGCTGTTACTGGACGAGGTATTGCTGGTAGAAGTTGATCCTACGGCAGTGGCCGATACTGGAGACGTTTCCAGCTCTCGAGACGCACCACCCCTCGTCGTGCGCGTAGAGGATAAGGGACTTGCAGTGACGAGCGACGAACTTTCGCCCGTTACTAACGGCTCCTCTCCCGTCACACCAGTCTCGTCACCGGTGTTTGATGATAGCAGCTGCTGTTTCGATTTGTGCCGGCTCAAAGATGCCCGTGTGTTGGATGATGTGTTACTACCGCTAGTTGTGGTACCAGCACTCGCAATGCTGCTGTTACTGCCACCGTGAACGCTAGTGATGGTTCCTTTGCGGCTCGATGTTGGCGTGGTTGGAGCAGATGCGCTACCACTGGCGCCACTGTTGTTATTGCCTCCACTGGCGGCGGTACTACCAGCAGCGGTCTCCGCGAGGATTAATGTGTTGCCCGTTGTGCCGTTTCCTGCGGAGCTCGGGGAAATGGTGGAGGTAGATGTCGTTGCGGTAAGGTTACTGTTGCTGCCACTGCTTGTGCTGCCCAGTAGGAATGGTGTAGGTGAATCTGATGTTAATGATCTAGCCTTTTTTTCTCTCGTTGCCATCTTAGGCACGAAGAGAACGGGGCGATTGAACGGTCAGCAGCCACCGTGGATGTGCTGTACTCGTCGACTGCTTCCTTTTAGAACGGTTCCTATACCGCGCGGTGGCACTAATGGTGTTTAAACCCGCTCAAAATGACAAAGCGTCTATCTGAAGGGTTACGACCTTGCGTAAAGGAAAATCTGAGGAAAAAGAAAAATCGGAAAATTCCATATTAGTTACAGGAAAACGAGGGAAAAATCGGAAACAATATGCATATAATCAAAAGAAAACATTGACCCGCATTGTGCCCACATAGGGAACAGATTGCCTACGGTCAATTTTGGTGTCGAACATAGAAACACCGTTACTTTGAATGATAATTAGAACTTTTACGCTCCGGCATCTAACAGTCCGTGACTGAATGAGCTTGTAAATCGACACAAACACACAGCCACAGACACAGGCAAACAAACACGCGACAGCATTGAAGAGTTTGAAAATTTGCATAAAATTCTTTTCATTATTTCATTCAGAGCGAGCACCACGGGGAAAACCAGGGGGATTTTCCACTCGCATTAATGCTTGCCAAAACAAAGATGGTTGCGATATGGTAAGGGATGGAAAAGTTGGCACTCAATGCATTTTCCCCCATCCGTCTTTCTCTCTCTTTCCCCTGCGAGCCCAAAATGCACCCCAAATGCACCGTGCACCACAGTGTGCAGAAGGAGATCAGTTTTGTGGCAAATACATTCACGCTTTTCCACTGCTTTACACACTTTCACACACTGGCTCTCTCGCTCTGGGAAGAGAGAGCCTCAAAATTGCAGCCGGATGCACCCCAGGCATCGGCGAGATGCACAATCGCTACCAACTGCATTCAACTCCGATCTCGAAGAAGAACCGTTTTCGCCGCATCCTTTTTTCCTGAACAGAAAAATACATCCTTGCTAGTGGCAGTGTGCCATGGGCGATTCGTGGAAATGGTGGAGCGCCTGGTCGCCGATCGTAGCAAGCAGAAAAGTGACAATTTTTCTCTTTTTTTGCGAATAAGCTCCCCATGGCACGCACACTCCAACTGCACACTGCGTCCGCTAAGCGCACACACATACATGCACACGCGCGCGGGCACTCATGCACGTCGTACCCCGTCGTAGGAGAGGCCTCGGATTTCGTACCAAAAATTCCGTGCAACAATTATCAACATTTCATGTGCATTCCTGGCTCGCCAACCTCCATAAAGTCGATTAAACTCTCGAGCCAGAAAGTGCACGACACACACGCAAACACGCAGAGAGCTTACGGCCGGAGCGGAGGCTGTCAAAATGAAGGCTCGCCAGGATAACGTAACCAACATCTACGACGAGTGCTGGCGCAGCACAGCAGATTCTTTCCCACATTCTTTCGCACACAGGCCACAACACAAGCAAACAACGGCAACAATCGCCGGAGCAGCAGCATAATTAATCGCGATCGCGATTGTCTTCTTGGAAAACAAACACACGAAAATGTCGTGCGCCTGCCGCCGTGTGGTGGTGCACGCACTGTCGCTCCCCCTCTCTCTTTCTCTCTTATTCGTGGCACGAAATTCGTGCTCACGCACGCACGGCACGCACTACCTTCACGCACAAAACCAGCTCAACGCACACACAGGAAAAGGCGGAGGGAAACAACATACCGCGCCGCGCTGAGCAACGGGGATCGAGATAAAAACATAAATCGCGAAACAAACGCACGCACAAGCAAGTTGAGCGCTGAGAGAGAACTGAGAAGTCAACCAGCCCTTCTATCCCGACCACCATCGCCCGGCAACGGGTTGCCATCCTCTCTCGCGTACGCGGCGCCCGATCGCTCACACACACCACACTCCTGCTGCGCCCAGAAATCGAGCTTACGAGATGCGCACGCACGCACTTCCAAGAAGTGGACACCGATCAGGAATATGTACTGGCAGGCAGCAGGAGATCAAAGGAACTGATACGCGAATCGCTTTTATGCGTTAAGCGAGATAATCGAGTTAAACGACTCAAAAAAAAGTGTCAGCTGAAGTTGTTTTTCACTCTCTGCTCTCTGCGTTGAGCGAGCAGCGACAACATTTCACGCACACCACCGAACAGCGGCCGCGTAGCTTTTTCTCGGAGGGTTTCGCTCGCTCTTTGTGCCTTGGTGTCATAAATAATTGCAAAAATCGGCTATGTTTTGGCCCAGAATTTCCTTTTCCATCGTCAAATGCTTTGGATTTCTATTTGCTTTAATGGTTTGTGCTGACAACAAACAGCCAGAAACACCATCTAGAACAATATTACCGACATTCTCTGTCTGAACTCCATCCATCAAAGAGTACTTTTCCGTTTCCTGAGCGGTGCCCTGGGCGCTCAGCGGTTCTCAACATGTGTCCGACATTTTGCCTTGCTTCCTCAGCATCATGCATGATTCGCTCGAGATCCGTCGATCTGGCGCTTTTCCAAGCTGGCTCAGCGGTTTCCACTGCGTTCTCAATCATCTTTTCCGAATTTTTCCTTCAATCGACAGCTCGAGCGAGCGGGTTATCGTTCGCTCTCAGTTCGTTCTTTCTCTCTCTCAAAACGCACTGCGCACCAGCGATCGCACCAATACTAATAACAGCTGTTTTATGCTGAGCGAGAGCGCGTTGGCGGAATGGCGTCGCGCATGTAAAAATCTATGTTGCCGCCTGGTGCTTTCTACCAACTAGCAACAGGAAAGGCATAAATGTTTGCCATCGGAATGTCGGCGATCGTATGATCCTTGAGAGGATGACTTTTTATGCAAACAACAATGATTCGTTGGAACAAATGGAATTGATATAAAATTGATGACAAAACATTGTAGCCCATAAAACGGGATCCCTGGTTTGGTTTACAAAAACCATACCGTTGGTTTGCCACATAAAAGGGTTAGCGACTATTTCCGCTCCATCGTCACAGCCCCTTGTGTTCGCTGCTATCTTTTCACGACTTTCTCACCGAATCTCGTGTGCCCCCCCACACCATCTCATCATATGCCACACAACACGCTACAACATACAAACACTATTACGCTGCCCCCGGGAAGAGAGGGAGCATAATAGCGGCACTAAAAAAAGCGTACGCCACATACCTCACGCGCGCGATGATCACGTAAAAAGCTTGGAAAAATACATTCCGATATATTGAACCGGAGATATTGTTCCTTTAATACGTGCATTAGATCCGTGGCCAATTAGGAGGTGCGTTGTTGTATAAACATGTAAAACATTCAAAACAAAGAATCCAACTCGACAATTCTGTGAACTGTCGACACTCTCCCCCTATAGTACCGGAAACCTCAATTTCCGTGTTGAAGGGGCACAAGATCTTTTGTTGTAAAGTTGGCTACAGAATCGATAGTGCCGACAAGTTTGGACAAGATGCAAACGACATGAAGTATCGTGTCAGCAGAATCGGTTGTGGCTCACTCCTATGTTTTAAGATAGAGAAGACGAGATCCAACAACTTTCCTGCACAATGTTTGCTCAGCAAAAAACCCCCCAAAAACTCGCACACATCTAAGCACGAGCACGACGCTTTGCTACAAATTTGGCCAGGCTCTGTCCGAAAAGGGTTGTCCAGAGAAACAGGAAGGTGCCTCAAAAGGGACGAGCAGGGTTTGCCCAATGCCAAACTCCAGCAAAGATGCAGTCAAGTAGCTTCAGTTCATTGGATGGTCATTTCTTGTTGAGCTCATTCTCCATGGTTGCTCCAATACTAATCAAACTGAATCCGACGAACCCCGTTTGTCTCCCCGACGAACCCCGTTTGTCGTTTGTTGAGAGCGGTAAGGATGAGCAACGGGATTACACACAAGCCCCCCAGTCCCTGCACTACCCGCGCCGCAGTAGCCAACGTTTGTTAAATATTGAATTGTTTGCGTTTCTGGCGGTTTTTCCGGATAAAAAGGTAAAGAAATGAATCGAAGTTTGTGGCTACACCTAACTCTAGCACAAGTTCTACCGAAAGAGTAGAGTACAAACCAGCACACCCGGTGCTTGTTCATCATACTGTTGCTGCTGGAGCTGATTGATAGGAAGAGGTTGCGAACGGCTAGCATTTTCTTCCCAAAAATCGTGCGATGATGGTGACCGCCCAGGGAAAAGACTTCCACCGGCGGCAATCGGCTTTTTGGCAAAATTTGTTTCCCAAGTGACCACCCCGGCACCACCAGCGTCACCCGGGGAAACGTTAGTCAACATCGTGCCCCACCTGCCTGCCTGCCTGCCTGTACCCCAACACACCATCATCATCATGCAAAGAAAGATTTATTTGAAAAATACCAGACTTGCGCTCCTGCCACAACCACAGGCACGCGCAAGAAGACGAGAGCAGAGAGGTTGATGGTGGAGAAGCAGCGAAATGTGTTTGCTTTTTTCCGTGCTGGGATGATGTTTTATTTTATTTTACCTTTTCGCTGGCCACAAGACCACATTCAACGGCACATCCCGTGTGTCCACAATGGGTTGGTCAACTCGGCCAACAGTGTGGTGTGTGCGTTTAATGCCGGGGGGGTTTGGAGTTTGAATTTCATTACTTTAAATTAACCAAAACGTTTCAGTTAATGAGAGCCACACAAACACACACACACTCATATACAAGGGGGTCGTCACCGTGTCGTCGCTGATGGTTAGTGTGTTGGCTCGTGGTGTTAAGCCTTTCGGCAGTGTCCGGCCAATGCCGTGTTAGGGTAGGTAAAAGCATAAAAATGGTCTACCATCAGCAGTAGCAGCATGGCCAGCCAGCTACCTCTCTCTTAGCACCAGCGACACTACCTCCACTGCGGCGAACAACCAGAAGATGGCTTCTTTACCATCAGAAGAATGTTGTTGTTGAGAGAAAGAGATAGAGAGAGAGAGAGAGAGACACTGTGTGGAAGTTGAACATTTAAAGTTTACCTTACCTCTGAACCCACCAAAAAAAAAAAAAGGTACCACACACATACGCATAATAATGTTGTCCAGGGTGTGATGGTGGTGCGCCAGCGTATTTTGGAAGGCTCCTCTGTACTTTTTGGTAGACTGTTTACTGTGTGCGTATTTACCCCTTTTTGATTTCAATGTTTTAAAAAAAGCATTTTCTCGGGCCAAAATGGCTGAATGGTAGGTACATACCATTCCATCCATCCGCTATTCCATGTTACACCAGCTGTCCAGTGTACGTTTGATCCTTTTTTATGCTTCGAAACTTCTCATTTTAGCTTCCTCCAAGAATTGGTTAACATTAGCATAAGGGTCCCTTCTACATTTGTTTTCCTTGCAGATTGACTTCTTGCTCGTTGCCCGTCAGAACGTGTTAATGTTTGCACACTGTCCAGCTTCCCCGGGGGGGATACTACCACCAGCCACTGCCAATCGTGTTGCAAAGGCACGAAAAAGTCCTTTGGGGCCTCCACTCTTGTTGTTTGAGTTTGCCTTTTTTCTGCCGCACGAAAGGTCACTGGAATAATCAATTAAGATAACAGCGATACGAAGAGGGCGGCTTTTCCGTAATTGCAATAAAGATTTCCTGGATGATATCCACTTCAAAGATCCCCACAACAGATTCCCTACAGTCCGAGCAGAATGATACGCACTTCCGATCCGGAAATGTATGTCGCTTTTCCTGACACACAATGGCGAGGAGCGAAGGTAATAAACCTTGTGTAACGTGAGTTGACTGTCTGAGCTACTATCTTCGGAATTTTGATGCCGAAAATCGTTCCTTCATTTCATCAAACAGTGATACGGTGTGATCGATTTCTTTGAGATTGAAACATAAAGAGAAAGTGCCAGTACATTGAATAGCTTGTTGCGCGATGCTAATGTAACCAACAATGGCGATTTATCTAAGTGCTATGTTACTAATTTCAAAGAAAGGTATACTTGATTCAAAAAGCTGGTCAAAAGTTCGACGCAACCTGCAATATCCTGGGTCAGCATTTTATACCAAATACTCCTAGCTACAGCAACGAGCACGATTCCTGTTTCCGCACTGTGTTCGCCGCCACATAATTTCCCCCTTTATTTTGGCTTGATTGTATTTCGAAACCCCATAGGGACAGACGCAGGCCAAACCGAAGCCTGCACACTCTACAAGCGTCAGCATTTGGCAACGGAAAGCCATTTTGATAAAACGATTCAAAGGCTTTCATATTATGCCCCTTTTTGGGAAAGCAAAGATGTATGTTTTTTGATAATTTCAAAATACATTTGTTTTCTGAAACATTTGCCACGTTCTGAATGATTTTTTTTTTGGTGTCATTATACCATGTTTGGGGCGAGTCGTAATTATCATATTTAAATATCGTAACCATAGTGCCCCTCATGTTCGTTACTGAAAGCATGAAGTTTATTACGTTTGACATAAACCAGGCAGAGTGCGAGTAAACGAGATCTCGAACGAAATGGCATTCACCCTACCCCAAAACCAATGCACAGGACGATGGTCGTATCCTCGACCACACACACATATACACACATGCGCAGCACATTACAGCATCTGCAGTAAGGACGCCACAGCGGACGGGCGTGAGAGAATGGGAAATGTCTTCTGCTTCGGCTGCGATGCCGATTTCCCCCTTATATTTCACGAAACAAACGCTAAATCCCCCCCCACCAGCATCAAAACCATCTCCATCAGACTTCTCCGGGATCCCTTCTCCGAGCTCCTCCTCCGAGAGTACACGGGTTCGGGGTGAGTCCGTAACCTAACCTACGTTACGCTACAATCACTTTTGATGACTGTAGGAGAAGCAGCCGGAGCAGGAGCCGAGAATACTAGCAACGAGAGTATGCGCGGCGTCAGGACGCTCACCCTCAACCTCGCCTCCGGCATCACTAGACGGCTAGACTGGAGTGAGAGATCCCTCGTACGCATGAACAACGGTGAGCAGTCGGCTGGGGTCGGCGAAGGGACGAACGGAAGGGCAAGGACACACACGCGCGCGCAAGGGATGCCAGCCAAGGTCGAGGACGAACGATTCCGGATCATGTTTTCTATCATCTCTCGCCGCGAAGTTCGGCCACACAGTACCAGCAGCACTGGGTACTACTACTAGGGAGCTGCTATTTTCCCCCCTTGTTTTTCCAATTTTTTCCCGATTATGATGGCAACAACAACAACGACAACAACCCTTTGCTTCATCATCACCGAGAACGCCACGCTCTAGCGTCGTTTGGTGGCTTAGCGCGTGTCGCTTTTGGTCGGTTTTCGATCGATTCCGGGCAGCGTAATGCGCCACATTTGCTGGATGATGGAGGACGACCAAGCGTAAACCGGAATCGCAACGTTAACGCAAGCATCACCAACTCAACGAATGGGCACCCGGTAGGCCCCTCAAATGAAGGATGAAATGAGGGACTTTCTCGGTGGCTAGAACGGCGTACACTCCGGATGAAGCAGAGACACTTCTTCGCCAAACTCATGCTCTTCCCGCGCCACGCATGACGAGCTAGGCAGCATGTTTGGGCTAGCATTTGGGGGACGGTAGATCGCCGGCGTGGTCTCTCCGTGAAATGATGCTTCAGACCAACGACGACGGCAAATATAAATTTGATTTATCGCTTTCGCTTGCGTTTCGTGCTGGTCGACCTGACAAAACTGTAGAGACTAAGCCGTAGACAACGCTGATACGCTATTTTGGTCTGATTGTAACAAGTTTGGGAGCTTTAAGGGGGGGCTTTGGTTATTTCGGGTTAAAACAAGGCTCATTTTTGACGATTTTTAATGAAGAAACTATCCAACTTTATGTTTTCAAAATAATGTCATATCAAACTACAACTATTCAAGAATATTTGGTTCCATTTTGAGGAAGATTTGATCTAAACTGCGTCCATCGCATGCAATCTAGAAAGGCCAGTCTGCCAAAATGTACTTTTTGCGGTGCCCATCGTAGCCACGTGACGGGTCATCATAAATATACAAATCAATATTCTTTTGATAGATTATAAGTTTATCCAGGTAGCCCCGTCAAGTTTTTACAGAATTTCCCATTTTTCGATTTTTGACAGATTTTTGAAGTTGAAAAAGTGAAGCATTTTTTCGATATTGCCTAAAACAATGAGCTTTACATAATTAAAAAAATTATATAAAAAAAAGTATCAACAATTTTTATAAAAACTCAACGGGGCTACCTGGCAAATAGTGTATAGATTTTATGTTCAAAATTTCAAATCGATCGGTCCAGTAGTTTTTGTGCTACGATGGGCACCGACTTTGAAATCTTAGGTTTTGGGAAACGCGATTCAAAATTGCGAGATGCTTTGAACAATGTATGAAGCTCTGTTTTTCAAAAATCAATATCTTTGTCAGTTTTGTTTCGATTGATCTCAAAATTTTACACAATACTCTTGAAAGGATAGGAACTCATAAAAAAATATAAAAAGTAAATGCGAATAAATAAAATAAAATACCGAAGCCCCCCCTTAAGAGCTAAGGCTCTGGCTACTCAAACGCGATTCGTGTTATTTTTTTGAGAAATTCATATCAACCTCTCAATTTTTAATTTGTGGAATTAGGTTCAATTAATTAAAAGCTTCAAAGAATACCTATAAAATGGAATTGGTTATCCTTGAATTGTGTAAATGTTTGCAATGCTGTAAATTGAAAACCGTTACTGATTCTTACAATTACCAGAAATTATTATACACGATAGTCATACTAAGATTTACTATTCATTTGGTTGGAAATTGTTAAACTATGTTGTACTAAAATTTCCTTTAGACAAACTTTCAGCGTTGGAGAGCAGGATCACGAAAATGTTTGACGATAACACAGCCCGTTTAGTCTTCTTATTCCTTCCATCGAGATAGAGCGACGGCATCGAACTATCGACTTGGAGGAATTTTCATCGGCATGACTTTTGATAAGCATGGAAGAAGGTACGTGTAAAAGTTATACAACCTATAAAAGCCAAATCCTTTATCACGGTCAGAGCTCCTATATTTATAATCATTTAATCAAAGGTTGCTTATAAAGTTCTTGACAAGGTATGACACGATGTATCGAAACACCGTCATCGTAAAAGACGATGTTTCAATGCAGTTATTATTTACACAGTAACATATTTTTTTGTTGCCAATGTGTTGCATAAT
>NC_064874.1:8919271-8926771 GCF_943734745.1 Anopheles darlingi | reverse complement strand
GGCGATCGACCGCTCTCGAGCTAATAGGATTTAATTGCAAAGAGTTATCGTCTCCGAAAGGGACCGTTAACGTGGCACCATATGAAGGCGTAAGGTGGCCCTTTCTTCGTAAATACCTTTTCAGCAGAACTAAAAAAATCGATTTCATATACTCTGGTCTGGCGCATCCGACTGTGCGAATTTTTCCTTCTTCGACAGTCAAACCAAACAGCACATCATTTACACTGCTAATTGGTGGTAAACAGAGACATGCTAAAGGAGTCTATATACACCATGCTCTCCATGTTGAGCAGAAGAATGAGCCATTGAAAACAACAAAAATAACATCTTATTGGATCCTTTCATTTCGGTTGGTTGACGCTGGTTTGGGCAAACACAGTCCGTGATTTTTGCTATTTCCTACAATTTTAGATAGAGACAAATGCCATGCAAAAGCTCTTCCACAAACCACCGGCCCTCCGGACGAGAGCCGGTAAAAAAAAGAAAAAGAAAGCTCTCAACCTAGAGAGACTAGAAACGAAGCTGTCACAGAGGCACCGCGTCGAAGGCTCTCTGGTATGCGCGTGGTGTTTTTGTGCTTTGGTTGGCGTCCCTAAGCTAGCCTTGGACTGGACAGAAATGGTTTTTGGTAGCGACCCGAAAAGGTATTGCATACCGCGCGCGGTGTAGTCGCGAGCCAGCTAGCTGGGATGCCACTACCACCACTGCCATGATCGCGTGAGGTGGGCGCTACTTTGCTCAGTTAGTAAATACGCCATTCCATCCCCTCGCAGTACACGGAGCGCGTTCGCTCACAACGCCATTTGCGTTGCGCGACCGTATCAGCTGAAACAATGCGGCCAACGAGCACTGTGTATGGCAACAGACTCCGGAGAAAAAATAAATAAATAGAAGATAAGGCGATGGGCGATGGGCGATGAAATGTGATGGAAAAGTCGTCGCAGATCGTCATCAACATTTTTGATGTTGTTTCACTAGCAAAGAATTGTGTTTGATGAATTGATCATTAGAGTAGAATAAGGGATTATGCTTAAAATCACTCTGCGCAGATTAACGTCGGTCTACTGGGTTTGGTACGTAATGTTTAACTCATTTGTTGCCAACACACTTTCCATCGCCGCTACTCCAAACTGTGCTCTCTCGCTCTCTCTCTCTTGCTTGGCTACTTTCGTTTGGTTCAAGATGACGTTTCAAGTTCGCCGGCCAGCCAGCCAGCCAGCCAGCGAGGGGGTTTCACTGATACTCCAGCCACAATCTTCGCTCTTCTTAACGTTTTCTCTCAGCTTTTCCGCGACTTTTCCATCGCCCGGCCCGGCGTAACCGATACGAGGGTATGAGAAAATACATAAAACGGTATTCGTACGCGCTGTCGTGTGTGGGTAGAGCAGAGGTGGGGTGCGCGATAGCGAGCTATCGATATCAGCGCAAGAAACTATGCCGCGTGGAGAAGAAGATGCGATGCTATGGGAATGGAGTTTCAACTTTGCTTTAAGGTAGAATATCTTATCGATAGCGTCACGAATGATATGATAAGGATAATGGTATAAGAAAAGCAACATGATCAAAGATACATACCTGTCGTAGTGCTGGAACTGTGTATAAATCCAATAATGTATTGTACCAAACAGTGATGCTGCCGATGAGAGTGATTGGCATGTTAATCCTGGTGCACAGTGCCATATAAATCACTCGTAGCGACAACAATGAGGTACTTGCAATCAGTAGCTTAATGTCCTGTAGCTTTCGCAGGTACTAATTTTAATCCTTGATTGGAGAACAAACGTTTGCATCACGATGCACACTCGCGTTCAGTCGAGCACTGTAGTTGTGCAATTGGGTTTGCACTAGAGAAGTATCTAATCCTCGTGCGTGTAGTCTCTTTGCACTCTTGACCTCCCTCACTCACTGGTTTTCGTTAGTCAATATCCGTATGCACTATACGGAGCATATTTGCCCGTATTAATGTTCACATTTTGGCTAGCGTACGATAAGTTCTGTGAAGTAAAAGAAAATTAGTAAATTATTCCGGAAAAGCGCAAAAACTGTTGAGCACTTGCTTAACCGGCATTACATACACAACACTCTAGCTGCTGCAGCAGCAGCAACCAGTGCCGGTCTTCGCCATCAACAACCACGATACTTTAAGGGGGGACTTCGGCTTTTTATTTTATTTATTCAAATCTTCCTCAAAATACAACCAAATATTCTTGAAATGTTGTAGTTTAATATGAGATTATTTAAAAAAAAATAAAGTTGAATGGTTTCTTCACTAAAAATCGTTAAAAATAAGCCTTTGGCCCGAATCAACCGAAATCCCCCCTTAAGCAACAAGACAACGCATTCCGTGTAGTATAGGTTGCGGATCCACTCGGCCACTTTTTTAGTATTCCTTCCGCCTGCCTGCCTATTCCATGCTACCAACACTAGCGCCTAGGTCGCGCAATACGCCACCACACGCATACAAACGCACACGCTAAAAGAAAAACAACAAAACACGACACCGGGCGGCAGGGCGAACTTTGGCTCTCGAGGAGCGGCGGAAACGGAAGCGGAACCCCGCGCGGTGCCGGGCGAAAACCGAGCGAAAAGCGAACCTAGTGGCGGCGAATCCCGAGCGAACGAACCGAGAACATGCCGAACCGTCACCCGAACACTCCCGAGCAAAAAGTGATGATTGAGTGGGCGCGCGCGCGCGCGGGGGGAGGTTCGCGATAACCTCGAACGCGAGGAGGAAAATCCGCAACCAAGACCCCGAGAATCCCGGACTACCAGCAACAAGAAAACGCAACGCGGTCCACGCGATCGTGTGTTATCCTTCCTGTTGCTGCTCGTCGCTAGTCACGATCTTCGAATAAGAAGTTAGCGGCAACAAGGACCTGGACAACACTTTCGCCGAGCCACTTTCCGCTCTCGAAATGCAACACGAAACGCAAAACGAAAGTGTGCTGCATCTTCGATCTCGATGTTTGGCTTTCGCGCGAGCCAACCGCGACACGACGCGCACGCACGCACGAAAGAACGGTGGTGGTAGCGGCCACATGAAGAGCTTCGGCGGAGGCTCGGGACCGGTTTCGCTCATCGCCGCCGTCGCCGCCGTCGCCGCCGTCGTGGCTACCACCGGCCACCGCTTCGAAGGAGCCACCCCGCGACGATCTACGTACCCGTGATACGCCGCGATGATAATGATGACACACCAGCAGCGACACCAACAAACAACAACAACAACAACGAGCGAAACCTCGTCTCATGCGTGGTGGCCTGCTGATGATGATGCTGTATGCTGCGCTGTGCGTGCCGATGATTATTGTTGTTGCTGACGAACCGCGCCACTTGCGTGTTGGTAGAGCACTAACGCGCGCGTCGCCGCACACCAAACCAATGCCATTTTCCCTTTGCGAACCAAACTGGTGTGCGTGTGCTCGGGTCCGTGTTTCACGGAAAAGCAAATCAACACCAACAAACGCCCTTCTCTCGCGAGAATTCTTGGAACGGGCTGCTTGTGTTCGTGTGGCCACCACAGCTGTCAAGCCGCCGCCGCCGTCGCCGCCGTCGCTGTCGTCGTCGTCGTCGCGTTCGATGAATTCAAAGCGTTGTCTTTTGCTTTTCCTGCTGCTCTTCTTTTTCCGCTTCGCGCAGGATGCTCTCCGCTGCAGATGGGTTTTTGGCGGCTCCTCCATTGTTTCGATATTCGGGGAAACGAAAAGCATCAATTCTTCATTATCACACCAGTTATTCAATATTATTTTTCTAAAGTTGTATTATCTTGATACACCGGTTACTTGGGTGGAATTAATTTAATCGTTCTTAATTATTATTTGGCGAAAAACGCCACAATTCATCAATTTATAGTTTGTTAATTTATCTAATTTTTAGCACTATTTATTTATTTATTGGGGTCAGAGGTTAATGGCCCGCAGACGGCCGAGCGTCTCTGTACTGATTCTAACTTTTTAATGAATGTGTCAAGGCAAGGACACCAGAGGACAGAACCAAACTCAAGGGACGAACGCACGAAACTAATGTATAGGGTCCTAAAAAATAAAACCCAGAGACTTGTATGCCTTTACAACTCTGGGGTCGATATGCCGATCAAATTTAAGTTTGGGGTCTAGAATCTTATGTAGCATATACTTGTTGCGAGGCGGAACCATATTCCTAAAAAACAAAATTAAAAATTTTCTATAGATATAAGAATTAAACTCTCGTACAAGAAAAAAAGCAATGCAGAGTTCTAATAACAATAAAAAATAGGCTGTATGTCATTTCTGCATCGAAAAGAAAACATGCCGGCATACTCCTTTTACATAACAGTATATTGCTTATAAAAGGAACATTATTGATTCTACATATTATTTATGGGATTGACAGTTTGTTATACTTATTTCTCAAAGAAAGTTTTCTTCAATTTTTCATTAACTTTAGTAAAAATGATGTCTAAAACCGGATATCTTGACTGAACTATTGCTGAACTCAACAAACAGACAAAAGTTTTTGAGGATCAACACTCCTTTCAGTTATCAAGATGATGACACCCATGGCAACAGGACGTTACCCCACGATGCTATCCAGGATCCATCCGGGTTTCTGTCTATCTTTCTTTCCCGAGGTAATGCTAGCTACCGGGACATAGAAGGATAAAGTTTTCTGAACTAATCCGATTTGGTCTAATTTGAGAACAAAAGCGTCAAATGTGGGCAGCTTTGTTGGTTTTAAGGATTGAAACATTCGGAGTTCCCATCACCTCCTCACTTTGGTTTCCCTCATCATACGCTTCATCATCAGATCATGCACTGATCCATCTCTAATGAACATACATAGCCTTTGACTCAAATTACGTTAGCAAAAGTTGTCATAATGCTATGCTTGATGCTAGCTATACTGCTAAAAAAAATTCTCTGCTCAAAACATAATTTATCAAATGAAAGATGCAAACGATTATTTTCATTTAGATTTATCGATTTCGAATTGATTAATATTTTTTTTTAACACTTACTCACACAGTGTTTTGGGGAATACGAAACTGCTTATGCAAATAATAATTATCACAGTCTCGTGCGATTTTTGAAAACGATACAGCATCAAACAAACATCGACGGAATAACTAATTCAAGAAAATAATTTTAATGAGCGATGTATCGATAATGAGGATTATCTCCGGCGATTGATAGCTGTCACCAATGCTTTAGATACTCTAAGAAATGCTCAAACTATAACAAAACTTTTCATACATCAGAAAATATTGCACAGACTAGCATAAACATCAATTGAACATTTTTTGTCATGCTTTTGGTCATGCTTTTAGTGCTAGACTAATGATGTTTAAAGCTTTTTTTGATGATATTTTGACTTTCTTGTATTATTTCATAATTATAACACGTTTTTGTCTTATATATTTTCCACATTGTCGCATAAATAATCTCTGAACGTCCGTGGTTCGTCTCATGTCATGAATAATGTGGACAACCCCAGCTCCATTAAACTTTACGATGCTCATTTGGCTCCTTAATATTAGTAATGAATTTTTTTAATGAAAAACAAATGGAAATATTTTGGAAGATAATCAATAATGGTTACTTGTGGATTGAATATGCTCAACCTAATGCTAAATATGATCGCAACAGATCAAAGCATACCGTTAATAATAGTTTATGCTCTTGGGACATCATCATTTGCATAGATCGTTGCCTTCATCTATGCTGAGAAATATAAACATTATTGGTTAACCAATTTCTTATATACATTCACGATGGAATTATTGAAATTCATCCATTAGCATTTGAAAATTGAAGTCACATGAGAAGAAAACATTTTAATTCGTCCCTTTTTAAAGTACGCCACCTTTCTGGCACATTTTTTGCTACGCCTTATTGTTTTCCACCAACGTGTTCATCCAGGCAATTATAAAAATTGATTACTTGCATTGTGTAGGCAGACACAGAAGGGGCACATGAAACATAAAACCTTTGTTTTGACTCGCTCGTCGATAAACTCTCTTTGCTCGCTATTCACAGACAAAAGGTGGAGAGCTTTAAAAGTAAATGAGAGGGAAGCGGAGAGTGATGAATCATAGCAAACAAGTTATGTCATTGTTAAGATACATGCAAATTATGATTAATCTGTTGAAACATCCATATGGGGATCTCTGCGTAACTTTAAGGATGGCAATGTATCTTTATATGCTATAAATTTTCGGTTTATAACAAAAAATCATCGCTACAAAACCACACCATTGAAATGATTGTTGTAAAGTAGTAGACGAGACGCTACTCATCTTGAGCTGCATCTTATCTTATCGGCTCACCGAAAGTCGAGCTTACAATAAGCGCTGGTATGCTTATCTCAAATCACAAATCTTCGTTGCGCCGTGAACGCGCACTCCACAATCAAACTAATCAAAAATTGGTGTGGATATTTTCCTCCAATTTGTGTTCTCGATAGCAGCACCCGCACCCTTTGTTGCATGGTAAGCCACACTCGAAAGCGATGTCATACTTCGACCCGTTACGTAAGCAACCGCTTCCTAAACGTATTTCAAGCAGCAAATACCGTTCAGTTCTTATCACTCTTGGATCCATTTGATGTGCTGGTGCTGTTGTTGCAGGGGCCCGAGCCCGAGTCCGAGCCCGAGTCCGAGACCCCCCTGCCCGGTGTATTGGTGTCAAACCGGATCCAGCCGAGCGGTGTAAGCTTCACCGGGGGGCACATCATTGCGTGGTATTCGTCGTAGAAAACACTCCTGCTGATTGTGCGTTCGTTAAACTACTTAAACAAAATTAGTACACCCATCATACTCCCCAATCGCGTGCGCACCAACACCAACGCACACAGTGAACGGCAGGGTGAGTCGCGATCAACCTGCTGCAGCTCGTTTAGCAACTTACCATCCACTTTCGAAAGAGCACAAGGCCTCAAAAATAAATAATGCACAAGCAGCGCCAGCGCGGCCTTGCGGTCCGGCGTATGGTCAATGTTTTGTTTTAGCTTATTTACCTCTTATCGACCCACTGTTTCTGGTGTAAGGATAGCGTTTAGAAGGTATTAAGCTGTGTTTTCTAGTTTTAAGGTTACTAAATTACACTCTGTTGACAGTCATTAGGGGAGATCACTCTCAATGTGGTCTGTTTTATCGACATACGAGTGTAGATCATTACGCAGCAGTAGGTCTTTTTATTTTCAAGCTAAAAATAAATGCTTGCGTTGCATCTGCGGAGAGACAATCAGCTAACATCGCTTTCGCTCGGTCCCTAGCCAAAAACGCAATCTGCTGCGGAGCAGATGTAGCGAAAATTCTGGCAAAATAAGCTCTGCCTTTCTGGCAATCCGACAAGCTAACGCAACGGAAGAGCAATACACCGACTAACCATCCGTCCGTCCCAGGTCCGTTCTAAATGAAGTACCACACAAACACTAGCAGCAGCACACATCGGATCGAACACACGTCATGTCAAAGCCGCACTTGGTACATACGTACGTATCGTCCATCAGCTGCTGCTGCTGCTG